>NW_028296431.1:0-112500 GCF_964197995.2 Scardinius erythrophthalmus
CTATAATTTATATTTAGACTTTATAAAATCACTATTTTAACATTTACAATTACATTTAGTCAAAAATCCATCTGTTAAATTATTAGTATTGACAGTTTGATCACATCATATATTTCAAATGTCTGTATCTACAATATAATGTGTGTGTGTAGTCTTAGGTTTCTGAATAAATTCTGAATGATCTGATTAATAGCTTACAAAGACTTTGTGAAATGTTTATAGACCATTCAAATATATTTTCATAATGACATATCCCAATAGCATTGAAAAAACAACATTTGTCTTGTGTGTGTGTGTGTGTGTGTGTGTTAACATGCATTATGGATTTAAAATGGAAAAACTGCTTTGCTTTAGTGCAGAAAAATGGTGAAAATCAAGAAGTTTAAAGTGAAAGTGAGCCAATATGTGGTCTTCTACTGCCCTCTGCTGGCCATTCTACTTATTAATGTCTACCCACATATGCTTTTGCATTCATTAGACACTAAAAATCACTTATATAACAATAAAACACTAAAAAATCACTTATATAACAATTACTATTGTAGCACAATCATATTTTGTCAGAGTTTATCACTTCATTTTTACTGATACTTCACATAATTGCTAGCAATGTGGTAAATCATGGTTAAATCACACTAAAAACATGGTAAATCAATAAATGATACTAGAATGTGGTGTATCAAGGTAAATCATACTACAATCCTGGTACATCATTCTAGAACATAGTATATCATGGTACATCATGCTAGAACATGGTAAATCATGGTAAACTATGCTAGAACAGGGTAAATCATGGTAAGCCATGATAAATCATAATAAACTATGGTAAATCATGTTAGAATGTGGTATATCATGGTAAATCATGCTAGAACATGGTAAATCATGGTAAACTATGCTAGAACAGGGTAAATCATGGTAAACTATGATAAATCATGATAAACTATGGTAATCCATGCTAGAATCACAGTAAACAATGGTAAATCATACTAGAATGTAGTATATCATGGTAAATTATGCTAGAATATGGCAAATCATGCTAGAATCATAGTAAATAATACTAGAATGTGCTAAATTGTTGTGGGAGGAGCCTATTTTACTAAAATGGCTATAACTCAAGAAGTAAATGAGATATCTTCACCAAACTCAGTACACATGTGTATGGGTTCAATTTGAGGTCACAGTAAACAATTCTATGGAGATCGGACCATAGGTGGCGCTATAACTGTTAAAAAGCTTTAAAACCATATATATCCCATGGTAAACTGCCTGTATTGGCTGTAAATGGTCTTTTCCATCTATTATGTCCGTGGTTACATGCTTGCTAAATAAATCTTAACTTTTGATGCTTTTGTGCTTAAATGCTTAAAAGGCTTTAACTGCTTGAACCCCGATAAATGCTGCTTGCAGCTTTAATTATTATTATTATTATTATTATTCTGCCGTAAAACGCATCGTGCAGCCCAAACCGTAAGGGCTAGAGCTTTGAAACTTTGCCAGATGGTAGTACAAAAATCGAGGAGAGGTTATCAAATTATGACCTCGATTGGCCCATAGGTGGCGCTATAACAACCAAAAGCGCGAAAGTGGTCATAACTCCTGGACCGTATGTCGTAGACACAAGTGTCTTATATCATTGGAAAGCTGGTCGTCTGACGAACAAAACGTATATCTCCGATTTCATTTCCGTCATGATAGATTTTCCGCCATTTTGAATTTTGTCGAAAACCTACTTTTGCGAACTAGTCCCTGGTTTTTTGCTCGATCGGAACCAAACCAGTGCAGAATTGTTCTCTGGAGACTGAAGATCAATAATTATCGAAAAAAAGTTGAAATTTCGATTCAGGGTCGCTAGGGGGCGCAAAATTAACGTTGTGGGCGGAGCCTATTTTACTAAAATGGCTATAACTCCAGAAGTAAATGAGGTATTTTCAACAAACTTGGTACACATATGTAAGAGGTCAATCTGAGGACACGGTAAAAAAATCGCGGCGATTGGCCACATGGTGGCGCTATAACATGAAAAAAACATAAAACAGGCTATAACCACCTGACCGTTAGTCCGATTGACTTGAAAATTGGTATGCAGTGTCTTGGTCCAAGGTGCCATGTATGTCTATGAGGACATTGGTGTATCTCAAAAAACATGGCCGCCATTGGCCAATGAAGTTGAGCACCTATTAGACAAGGTTAACGGAGGCCGATCGGAACGAAACTCGGTGGGCATGTTCGACTCATGGCCCTAGAGGTCTGTAAGAATTTTGAAAGAAATCGGCCACTAGTTGGCGCTAACGAGTTTTATGGCTCTGTAATCACGTGGTGTTAGATATATTGTCACAAAATGCATATCATTTGATAGATCTGCTCATGCTGAACAACTTTGCCTCTAGAACCATTGCTGTCAATCAAACCGTTCATTAAATATTCATGAATATGTTAAAAACCTACTTTTGCGAACTAGTCCCTGGTTTTTTGCCCGATCGGAACCAGACCAGTCTAGGACAATTCTATGGACTCTCTAGATCAATAATTATCAAAAAAAAGTTGAACTTTTGTATTTGTATGGCTGTAATAGGGTCATTTATAAAATGGGTGTGGCAAAATACACTCAAAAGCCTATAAATCCTAAATGAAAACTCAGAACTTCACAAAAATTGGTGAGCATATGTGTCATAACATCACAAACAAGCTTGCAAAATTTTATGGAGATTGGACAATAGTTGGCGCTATAACTGTTAAAAAGCTTTAAAACCATATATTTCCTATGGTAAACTGCCTGTATTGGCTGTAAATGGTCTTTTCCATTTCTGATCATATAATTTTCATATCATAATGTTCAAAACTAGTGCAATACAATTCTCTGGACTCACTAGATCAATAATTGTCAGAAAAAGTTGAACTACTTCATTTGGATAGCTATAATAGGTTCACTTCAAAATCTGGCCTTTACCAAGTGTCCCCGAAAGCCTATATCTCTTTAATCAATGCTCAGACCTTCTTAAAAACAAGTCAGAACGTGTGAAATATCACTTTGAACAAGCATGAAAATTTTCAGACAGATCGGACAAAATTTGCCTCTATAACAGTTAAAAAGGTGAAAATGATATGATTTAATGGCATGTTAAGCCAATAAGTGGTATTTTACTGCCCCCTGCTGTTTAAAATAGTCATTTTCTCATATTGGTATTGGTATCAGCCATGGTAAATCATGATAAATGATGGTGTGTGTGTGTGTGTGTGTGTGTGTGTGTGTGTGTGTGTGTGTGTGTGTGTGTGTGTGTGTGTGTGTGTGTGTGTGTGTGTGTGTGTGTGTGTGTGTGTGTGTGTGTGTGTGTGTGTGTGTGTGTGTGTGTGTGTGTGTGTGGTACAAATATAACAAAGGTTTTATTTTCCAACATGAAAACAAACATAACAGAGTGCTAGTGCACAAACAATAACCGACAATGATAATGGATGAGAGGGGAACTTAAATACACAGATCAAGACAAGGACAACAGGTGACGGTTATGATGATGAGGAGCAGGTGATGATGAGGAGGGTGATGAGGAGCAGCTGCAGGTGATGACGACAGATGGTGAATGTGATGAAGACAGAAGGTGAATGTGATGAAGGTGAATGTGACACCAATATCACTGAAACATTTGTGTGTGTGTGTGTGTGTGTGTGTGTGTGTGTGTGTGTAGCATTATTGTGTGTAGCATATGTAGCAATTATGCATTATTGAGTTAACATGGAAACACTGGTTTGCTTTAGTGCAGAAAACTGGTCAAAATCATGAGGTTTAAAGTGAAAGTGAGCCAATAAGTGGTCTTCTACTGCCCTCTGCTGGCCATTCTACTTATTAATTAAATTTTTCCACATGTGCTTGCATTTATACTTGAATACACACTAAAAATCACTTATATAGCAATAACTATTATAACACAATCATATTTTGTCAGTGTTAATCACTTTATTTGCACTGACACTTCAAATAATTGCTAGTAATGTGGTAAATCATGGTAAATCATGGTTAACTATGCTCTGTGTGTGTGTGTGTGTGTGTGTGTGTGTGTGTGTGTGTGTGTGTGTGTGTGTGTGTGTGTGTGTGTAAGCATGCATTGAGTTAACATGGATAAACTGGTTTGCTTTAGTGCAGAAAACTGGTTTAAAGTGAAAGTGAGCCAATAAGTGGTCTTCTACTGCCCTCTGCTGGCCATTCTACTTATTAATGAAATATTTCAACATGTGCTTGCATTCATACTTGAATACACACAAAAAAAATCACTTATATAGCAATAACTATTATAACACAATCATATTTTGTCAGTGTTAATCACTTTATTTGCACTGACACTTCAAATAATTGCTAGTAATGTGATAAATCAGGCTAGAAACATGGTAAATCAAAGTAAATAATACTAGATTGTCGTTTATCTCCTGGTAAATAATACTAGAACGTGGTATATCATGGTAAATCATGGTTAACTATGCTGTGTGTGTATGTGTGTGTGTGTGTGTGTGTGTGTATGTGTGTGTGTGTGTGTGTGTGTGTGTGTGTGTGTGTGTGTGTGTGTGTGTGTGTGTGTGTGTGTGTGTGTGTGTGTGTGTGTGTGTGTGTGTGTGTGTGTGTGTGTGTGTGTGTGTGTGTGTGTGTGTGTGTGTGTGTGTAAGCATGCATTGAGTTAACATGGAAAAACTGGTTTGCTTTAGTGCAGAAAACTGGTTTAAAGTGAAAGTGAGCCAATAAGTGGTCTTCTACTGCCCTCTGCTGGCCATTCTACTTAATAATGAAATATTTTACATGTGCTTTTGCATTCATACTTGGACACACACTAAAAATCACGTATATAACTAACTATTATAACACAATAATATTTTGTCAGTGTTCATCACCTCATTTGCACTGACACTTCACATATTTGCTAGTAATGTGGTTAATCATGCTAGAAACATTGTAAATCATAGTAAATAATACTGAAATGAGGTGTATCAAGGTAAATCATGCTAGAATCCTAATAAATCATTCTGGAACATGGTATATGATAGTAAATCATGCTAGAATCATATTAAATAATTCTAGAATGTGGCAAATCGTTGTGGGAGGAGCCTATTTTACTCAAATGGCTATAACTCAAGAAGTAAATGAGATATCTTCACCAAACTCAGTACACATGTGTATGGGTTCAATTTGAGGTCACAGTAAACAATTCTATGGAGATCGGAGCATAGGTGGCGCTATAACTGTTAAAAAGCTTTAAAACCATATATATCCCATGGCAAATTGCCTGTATTGGCTGTAAATGGTCTTTTCCATCTATTATGTCAGTGGTTACATGCTTGCTAAATAAATCTTAATAACTTTTGATGCTTTTGTGCTTAAATGCCTTAAAGGCCTTAACTGCTTGAACCCCGATAAATGCTGCTTGCAGCTTTAATTAGGGGTTCAAGCACGAAGTGCTGAAACCCTATTGTAATTGCCCTGATTTTTATTAGGGGTTCAAGCACGAAGTGCTGAAACCCTATTGTAATTGCCCTGATTTTTATTAGGGGTTCAAGCACGAAGTGCTGAAACCCTATTGTAATTGTACTGATTTTTAGGGGTTCAAGCACGAAGTGCTGAAACCCTATTGTAATTGTGCTGATTTTTTTAGGGGTTCAAGCACGAAGTGCTGAAACCCTATTGTAATTGTGCTGATTTTTATTATTAGGGGTTCAAGCACGAAGTGCTGAAACCCTATTGTAATTGTGCTGATTTTTATTATTATTATTATTATTATTATTCTGCCGTAAAACGCATCGTGCAGCCCAAACCGTAAGGGCTAGAGCTTTGAAACTTTGCCATATGGTAGTACAAAAATCGAGGAGAGGTTATCAAATTATGACCCCGATTGGCCCATAGGTGGCGCTATAGCAACCAAAAGCGCGAAACTGCTCATAACTCCTAGACCGTAAGTCATAGACTCAAGTGTCTTATATCATTGGAAAGCTGGACGCCTGACGAACAAAACGTATATCTCCGATTTTATTTCCGCCATGATAGATTTTCCGCCATTTTGAATTTTGTCGAAAATCTACTTTTGCGAACTAGTCCCTGGTTTTTTGCCCGATCGGAACCAAACCAGTGCAGAATTGTTCTCTGGAGTCTGAATATCAATAATTATCAAAAAAAAGTTGAAATTTCGATTCACGGTCGCTAGGGGGTGCAAAATTAACGTTGTGGGAGGAGCCTATTTTACTAAAATGGCTATAACTCCAGAAGTAAAAGAGGTATTTTAACCAAACCTGGTACACATGTGTAAGACGTCAATATGAGGTCACGGTAAAAAAATCGCGGCGATTGGTCACATGGTGGCGCTATAACATGAAAAAAACATAAAACAGGCTATAACCACCTGACCGTTAGTCCGATTGACTTGAAAATTGGTATGCAGTGTCTTGGTCCAAGGTGCCATGTATGTCTATGAGGACATTGGTGTATCTCAAAAAACATGGCCGCCATCGGCCAATGAAGTTTGAGCACCTATTAGACAAGGTTAACGGAGGCCTATCGGAACGAAACTCGGTGGGCATGTTCGACTCATGGCCCTAGAGGTCTGTAAGAATTTTAAAAGAAATCGGCCACTAGTTGGCGCTAACGAGTTTTATGGCTCTGTAATCACGTGGTGTTACACTTATTGTCACAAAATGCATACCATTTGATAGATCTCCTCTTGTTGAACAACTTTGCCTCAAGAACCATTGCTGTCAATCAAACCGTTCATTAAATATTCGTAATTATGTTAAAAACCTACTTTTGCGAACTAGTCCTAGGTTTTTCGCCCGATCAGAACCAAACGAGTCTAGGACAATTCTATGGACTCTCAAGATCAATAATTATCAAAAAAAAGTTGAACTTTTGCATTTTTCGCATGGGTATATTGGGTCATAAAGAAAATGGGCGTGGCAAAATGCACTCAAAAGCCTATAAATCCTAAACAAAAACTCAGAACTTCACGAAAATTGGTGAGCTTATGTGCCATAACATCATTAACAAGCATGCAAAATTTCATGGAGATCGGACTATAGATGGTGCTATAACTGTTAAAAAGCTTTAAAAAACACATATTTCCTATGGTAAATTGCCTGTATTGGCTGTAAATGGACTTTTCCATCTATTATTTCAGTGGTTAAAAGCTTTCTAAATAAATCTTTATGTCTTAAATGCTTATGTGCCTAAAGGCCTTAAATGCTTGAACCCCGATAAATGCTGCTTGCAGCTTTAATTATTATTATTATTATTATTCTGCCGTAAAACGCATCGTGCAGCCCAAACCGTAAGGGCTAGAGCTTTGAAACTTTGCCATATGGTAGTACAAAAATCGAGGAGAGGTTATCAAATTATGACCCCGATTGGCCCATAGGTGGCGCTATAGCAACCAAAAGCGCGAAACTGCTCATAACTCCTAGACCGTAAGTCATAGACTCAAGTGTCTTATATCATTGGAAAGCTGGACGCCTGACGAACAAAACGTATATCTCCGATTTTATTTCCGCCATGATAGATTTTCCGCCATTTTGAATTTTGTCGAAAATCTACTTTTGCAAACTAGTCCCTGGTTTTTTGCCCGATCGGAACCAAACCAGTGCAGAATTGTTCTCTGGAGTCTGAATATCAATAATTATCAAAAAAAAGTTGAAATTTCGATTCACGGTCGCTAGGGGGTGCAAAATTAACGTTGTGGGAGGAGCCTATTTTACTAAAATGGCTATAACTCCAGAAGTAAAAGAGGTATTTTAACCAAACCTGGTACACATGTGTAAGACGTCAATATGAGGTCACGGTAAAAAAATCGCGGCGATTGGTCACATGGTGGCGCTATAACATGAAAAAAACATAAAACAGGCTATAACCACCTGACCGTTAGTCCGATTGACTTGAAAATTGGTATGCAGTGTCTTGGTCCAAGGTGCCATGTATGTCTATGAGGACATTGGTGTATCTCAAAAAACATGGCCGCCATCGGCCAATGAAGTTTGAGCACCTATTAGACAAGGTTAACGGAGGCCTATCGGAACGAAACTCGGTGGGCATGTTCGACTCATGGCCCTAGAGGTCTGTAAGAATTTTAAAAGAAATCGGCCACTAGTTGGCGCTAACGAGTTTTATGGCTCTGTAATCACGTGGTGTTACACTTATTGTCACAAAATGCATACCATTTGATAGATCTCCTCTTGTTGAACAACTTTGCCTCAAGAACCATTGCTGTCAATCAAACCGTTCATTAAATATTCGTAATTATGTTAAAAACCTACTTTTGCGAACTAGTCCTAGGTTTTTCGCCCGATCAGAACCAAACGAGTCTAGGACAATTCTATGGACTCTCAAGATCAATAATTATCAAAAAAAAGTTGAACTTTTGCATTTTTCGCATGGGTATATTGGGTCATAAAGAAAATGGGCGTGGCAAAATGCACTCAAAAGCCTATAAATCCTAAACAAAAACTCAGAACTTCACGAAAATTGGTGAGCTTATGTGCCATAACATCATTAACAAGCATGCAAAATTTCATGGAGATCGGACTATAGATGGTGCTATAACTGTTAAAAAGCTTTAAAAAACACATATTTCCTATGGTAAATTGCCTGTATTGGCTGTAAATGGACTTTTCCATCTATTATTTCAGTGGTTAAAAGCTTTCTAAATAAATCTTAATGTCTTAAATGCTTATGTGCCTAAAGGCCTTAAATGCTTGAACCCCGATAAATGCTGCTTGCAGCTTTAATTATTATTATTATTATTATTATTCTGCCGTAAAACGCATCGTGCAGCCCAAACCGTAAGGGCTAGAGCTTTGAAACTTTGCCATATGGTAGTACAAAAATCGAGGAGAGGTTATCAAATTATGACCCCGATTGGCCCATAGGTGGCGCTATAGCAACCAAAAGCGCGAAACTGCTCATAACTCCTAGACCGTAAGTCATAGACTCAAGTGTCTTATATCATTGGAAAGCTGGACGCCTGACGAACAAAACGTATATCTCCGATTTTATTTCCGCCATGATAGATTTTCCGCCATTTTGAATTTTGTCGAAAATCTACTTTTGCGAACTAGTCCCTGGTTTTTTGCCCGATCGGAACCAAACCAGTGCAGAATTGTTCTCTGGAGTCTGAATATCAATAATTATCAAAAAAAAGTTGAAATTTCGATTCACGGTCGCTAGGGGGTGCAAAATTAACGTTGTGGGAGGAGCCTATTTTACTAAAATGGCTATAACTCCAGAAGTAAAAGAGGTATTTTAACCAAACCTGGTACACATGTGTAAGACGTCAATATGAGGTCACGGTAAAAAAATCGCGGCGATTGGTCACATGGTGGCGCTATAACATGAAAAAAACATAAAACAGGCTATAACCACCTGACCGTTAGTCCGATTGACTTGAAAATTGGTATGCAGTGTCTTGGTCCAAGGTGCCATGTATGTCTATGAGGACATTGGTGTATCTCAAAAAACATGGCCGCCATCGGCCAATGAAGTTTGAGCACCTATTAGACAAGGTTAACGGAGGCCTATCGGAACGAAACTCGGTGGGCATGTTCGACTCATGGCCCTAGAGGTCTGTAAGAATTTTAAAAGAAATCGGCCACTAGTTGGCGCTAACGAGTTTTATGGCTCTGTAATCACGTGGTGTTACACTTATTGTCACAAAATGCATACCATTTGATAGATCTCCTCTTGTTGAACAACTTTGCCTCAAGAACCATTGCTGTCAATCAAACCGTTCATTAAATATTCGTAATTATGTTAAAAACCTACTTTTGCGAACTAGTCCTAGGTTTTTCGCCCGATCAGAACCAAACGAGTCTAGGACAATTCTATGGACTCTCAAGATCAATAATTATCAAAAAAAAGTTGAACTTTTGCATTTTTCGCATGGGTATATTGGGTCATAAAGAAAATGGGCGTGGCAAAATGCACTCAAAAGCCTATAAATCCTAAACAAAAACTCAGAACTTCACGAAAATTGGTGAGCTTATGTGCCATAACATCATTAACAAGCATGCAAAATTTCATGGAGATCGGACTATAGATGGTGCTATAACTTTTAAAAAGCTTTAAAAAACACATATTTCCTATGGTAAATTGCCTGTATTGGCTGTAAATGGACTTTTCCATCTATTATTTCAGTGGTTAAAAGCTTTCTAAATAAATCTTAATGTCTTAAATGCTTATGTGCCTAAAGGCCTTAAATGCTTGAACCCCGATAAATGCTGCTTGCAGCTTTAATTATTATTATTATTATTATTATTATTCTGCCGTAAAACGCATCGTGCAGCCCAAACCGTAAGGGCTAGAGCTTTGAAACTTTGCCAGATGGTAGTACAAAAATCGAGGAGAGGTTATCAAATTATGACCTCGATTGGCCCATAGGTGGCGCTATAACAACCAAAAGCGCGAAAGTGGTCATAACTCCTGGACCGTATGTCGTAGACACAAGTGTCTTATATCATTGGAAAGCTGGTCGTCTGACGAACAAAACGTATATCTCCGATTTCATTTCCGTCATGATAGATTTTCCGCCATTTTGAATTTTGTCGAAAACCTACTTTTGCGAACTAGTCCCTGGTTTTTTGCTCGATCGGAACCAAACCAGTGCAGAATTGTTCTCTGGAGACTGAAGATCAATAATTATCGAAAAAAAGTTGAAATTTCGATTCAGGGTCGCTAGGGGGCGCAAAATTAACGTTGTGGGCGGAGCCTATTTTACTAAAATGGCTATAACTCCAGAAGTAAATGAGGTATTTTCAACAAACTTGGTACACATATGTAAGAGGTCAATCTGAGGACACGGTAAAAAAATCGCGGCGATTGGCCACATGGTGGCGCTATAACATGAAAAAAACATAAAACAGGCTATAACCACCTGACCGTTAGTCCGATTGACTTGAAAATTGGTATGCAGTGTCTTGGTCCAAGGTGCCATGTATGTCTATGAGGACATTGGTGTATCTCAAAAAACATGGCCGCCATTGGCCAATGAAGTTGAGCACCTATTAGACAAGGTTAACGGAGGCCGATCGGAACGAAACTCGGTGGGCATGTTCGACTCATGGCCCTAGAGGTCTGTAAGAATTTTGAAAGAAATCGGCCACTAGTTGGCGCTAACGAGTTTTATGGCTCTGTAATCACGTGGTGTTAGATATATTGTCACAAAATGCATATCATTTGATAGATCTGCTCATGCTGAACAACTTTGCCTCTAGAACCATTGCTGTTAATCAAACCGTTCATTAAATATTCATGAATATGTTAAAAACCTACTTTTGCGAACTAGTCCCTGGTTTTTTGCCCGATCGGAACCAGACCAGTCTAGGACAATTCTATGGACTCTCTAGATCAATAATTATCAAAAAAAAGTTGAACTTTTGTATTTGTATGGCTGTAATAGGGTCATTTATAAAATGGGTGTGGCAAAATACACTCAAAAGCCTATAAATCCTAAATGAAAACTCAGAACTTCACAAAAATTGGTGAGCATATGTGTCATAACATCACAAACAAGCTTGCAAAATTTTATGGAGATTGGACAATAGTTGGCGCTATAACTGTTAAAAAGCTTTAAAACCATATATTTCCTATGGTAAACTGCCTGTATTGGCTGTAAATGGTCTTTTCCATGTCTGATCATATAATTTTCATATCATAATGTTCAAAACTAGTGCAATACAATTCTCTGGACTCACTAGATCAATAATTGTCAGAAAAAGTTGAACTACTTCATTTGGATAGCTATAATAGGTTCACTTCAAAATCTGGCCTTTACCAAGTGTCCCCGAAAGCCTATATCTCTTTAATCAATGCTCAGACCTTCTTAAAAACAAGTCAGAACGTGTGAAATATCACCCTGAACAAGCATGAAAATTTTCAGACAGATCGGACAAAATTTGCCTCTATAACAGTTAAAAAGGTGAAAATGATATGATTTAATGGCATGTTAAGCCAATAAGTGGTATTTTACTGCCCCCTGCTGTTTAAAATAGTCATTTTCTCATATTGGTATTGGTATCAGCCATGGTAAATCATGATAAATGATGGTGTGTGTGTGTGTGTGTGTGTGTGTGTGTGTGTGTGTGTGTGTGTGTGTGTGTGTGTGTGTGTGTGTGTGTGTGTGTGTGTGTGTGTGTGTGTGTGTGTGGTACAAATATAACAAAGGTTTTATTTTCCAACATGAAAACAAACATAACAGAGTGCTAGTGCACAAACAATAACCGACAATGATAATGGATGAGAGGGGAACTTAAATACACAGATCAAGACAAGGACAACAGGTGACGGTTATGATGATGAGCAGGTGATGATGAGGAGGGTGATGAGGAGCAGGTGCAGGTGATGACGACAGATGGTGAATGTGATGAAGACAGAAGGTGAATGTGATGAAGGTGAATGTGACACCAATATCACTGAAACATTTGTGTGTGTGTGTGTGTGTGTGTGTGTGTGTGTGTGTGTGTGTGTGTGTGTGTGTGTGTGTGTGTGTGTGTGTGTGTGTAGCATTATTGTGTGTAGCATATGTAGCAATTATGCATTATTGAGTTAACATGGAAACACTGGTTTGCTTTAGTGCAGAAAACTGGTCAAAATCATGAGGTTTAAAGTGAAAGTGAGCCAATAAGTGGTCTTCTACTGCCCTCTGCTGGCCATTCTACTTATTAATTAATTTTTTCCACATGTGCTTGCATTTATACTTGAATACACACTAAAAATCACTTATATAGCAATAACTATTATAACACAATCATATTTTGTCAGTGTTAATCACTTTATTTGCACTGACACTTCAAATAATTGCTAGTAATGTGGTAAATCATGGTAAATCATGGTTAACTATGCTCTGTGTGTGTGTGTGTGTGTGTGTGTGTGTGTGTGTGTGTGTGTGTGTGTGTGTGTGTGTAAGCATGCATTGAGTTAACATGGATAAACTGGTTTGCTTTAGTGCAGAAAACTGGTTTAAAGTGAAAGTGAGCCAATAAGTGGTCTTCTACTGCCCTCTGCTGGCCATTCTACTTATTAATGAAATATTTCAACATGTGCTTGCATTCATACTTGAATACACAAAAAAAAAATCACTTATATAGCAATAACTATTATAACACAATCATATTTTGTCAGTGTTAATCACTTTATTTGCACTGACACTTCAAATAATTGCTAGTAATGTGATAAATCAGGCTAGAAACATGGTAAATCAAAGTAAATAATACTAGATTGTCGTTTATCTCCTGGTAAATAATACTAGAACGTGGTATATCATGGTAAATCATGGTTAACTATGCTGTGTGTGTATGTGTGTGTGTGTGTGTGTGTGTGTGTGTGTGTGTGTGTGTGTGTGTGTGTGTTTGTGTGTGTGTGTGTGTGTGTGTGTGTGTGTGTGTGTGTGTGTGTGTGTGTGTGTGTAAGCATGCATTGAGTTAACATGGAAAAACTGGTTTGCTTTAGTGCAGAAAACTGGTTTAAAGTGAAAGTGAGCCAATAAGTGGTCTTCTACTGCCCTCTGCTGGCCATTCTACTTAATAATGAAATATTTTACATGTGCTTTTGCATTCATACTTGGACACACACTAAAAATCACGTATATAACTAACTATTATAACACAATAATATTTTGTCAGTGTTCATCACCTCATTTGCACTGACACTTCACATATTTGCTAGTAATGTGGTTAATCATGCTAGAAACATTGTAAATCATAGTAAATAATACTGAAATGAGGTGTATCAAGGTAAATCATGCTAGAATCCTAATAAATCATTCTGGAACATGGTATATGATAGTAAATCATGCTAGAATCATATTAAATAATTCTAGAATGTGGCAAATCGTTGTGGGAGGAGCCTATTTTACTCAAATGGCTATAACTCAAGAAGTAAATGAGATATCTTCACCAAACTCAGTACACATGTGTATGGGTTCAATTTGAGGTCACAGTAAACAATTCTATGGAGATCGGAGCATAGGTGGCGCTATAACTGTTAAAAAGCTTTAAAACCATATATATCCCATGGCAAATTGCCTGTATTGGCTGTAAATGGTCTTTTCCATCTATTATGTCAGTGGTTACATGCTTGCTAAATAAATCTTAATAACTTTTGATGCTTTTGTGCTTAAATGCCTTAAAGGCCTTAACTGCTTGAACCCCGATAAATGCTGCTTGCAGCTTTAATTAGGGGTTCAAGCACGAAGTGCTGAAACCCTATTGTAATTGTGCTGATTTTTATTATTATTATTATTATTATTATTCTGCCGTAAAACGCATCGTGCAGCCCAAACCGTAAGGGCTAGAGCTTTGAAACTTTGCCATATGGTAGTACAAAAATCGAGGAGAGGTTATCAAATTATGACCCCGATTGGCCCATAGGTGGCGCTATAGCAACCAAAAGCGCGAAACTGCTCATAACTCCTAGACCGTAAGTCATAGACTCAAGTGTCTTATATCATTGGAAAGCTGGACGCCTGACGAACAAAACGTATATCTCCGATTTTATTTCCGCCATGATAGATTTTCCGCCATTTTGAATTTTGTCGAAAATCTACTTTTGCGAACTAGTCCCTGGTTTTTTGCCCGATCGGAACCAAACCAGTGCAGAATTGTTCTCTGGAGTCTGAATATCAATAATTATCAAAAAAAAGTTGAAATTTCGATTCACGGTCGCTAGGGGGTGCAAAATTAACGTTGTGGGAGGAGCCTATTTTACTAAAATGGCTATAACTCCAGAAGTAAAAGAGGTATTTTAACCAAACCTGGTACACATGTGTAAGACGTCAATATGAGGTCACGGTAAAAAAATCGCGGCGATTGGTCACATGGTGGCGCTATAACATGAAAAAAACATAAAACAGGCTATAACCACCTGACCGTTAGTCCGATTGACTTGAAAATTGGTATGCAGTGTCTTGGTCCAAGGTGCCATGTATGTCTATGAGGACATTGGTGTATCTCAAAAAACATGGCCGCCATCGGCCAATGAAGTTTGAGCACCTATTAGACAAGGTTAACGGAGGCCTATCGGAACGAAACTCGGTGGGCATGTTCGACTCATGGCCCTAGAGGTCTGTAAGAATTTTAAAAGAAATCGGCCACTAGTTGGCGCTAACGAGTTTTATGGCTCTGTAATCACGTGGTGTTACACTTATTGTCACAAAATGCATACCATTTGATAGATCTCCTCTTGTTGAACAACTTTGCCTCAAGAACCATTGCTGTCAATCAAACCGTTCATTAAATATTCGTAATTATGTTAAAAACCTACTTTTGCGAACTAGTCCTAGGTTTTTCGCCCGATCAGAACCAAACGAGTCTAGGACAATTCTATGGACTCTCAAGATCAATAATTATCAAAAAAAAGTTGAACTTTTGCATTTTTCGCATGGGTATATTGGGTCATAAAGAAAATGGGCGTGGCAAAATGCACTCAAAAGCCTATAAATCCTAAACAAAAACTCAGAACTTCACGAAAATTGGTGAGCTTATGTGCCATAACATCATTAACAAGCATGCAAAATTTCATGGAGATCGGACTATAGATGGTGCTATAACTGTTAAAAAGCTTTAAAAAACACATATTTCCTATGGTAAATTGCCTGTATTGGCTGTAAATGGACTTTTCCATCTATTATTTCAGTGGTTAAAAGCTTTCTAAATAAATCTTAATGTCTTAAATGCTTATGTGCCTAAAGGCCTTAAATGCTTGAACCCCGATAAATGCTGCTTGCAGCTTTAATTATTATTATTATTCTTCCCTAAAACGCATCGTGCAGCCAAAACCGTAAGGCCTAGAGACGTGATACTTGGTCAAATGGTAGTAGTATTGCTCGCTACTCAGATACACGGACTTAGCCAAATCGGCCCATAGGTGGCGCTACAGCGACCAAAAGCGCGAAACTGCTCAGAACTCCTAGACCGTATGTTGTAGACTCAAGTGTCTTATATCATTGGAAAGCTGGATGCCTGACGAACAAAACGTATATCTCCGATTTCATTTCCGCCATGATAAATTTTCCGCCATTTTGAATTTTGCCAAAAACCTACTTTTGCGAACTAGTCCTAGGTTTTTCGCCCGATCGGAACCAAACCAGTACAGAAATGTTCTCTGGAGTCTGAATATCAATAATTATCGAAAAAAAGTTGAAATTTCGATTCACGAACGCTAAGGGGCGCCAAAACGTACGTTGTGGGAGGGGCCTATTTTACTAAAATGGCTATAACTCCAGAAGTAAATGAGGTATCTTCACCAAACTCGGTACACATGTGTAAGAGGTCAATCTGAGGTCACAGTAAAAAAATCGCGGCGATTGGCCACATGGTGGCGCTATAACATGAAAAAATCATAAAACAGGCTTTAACCACCTGACCGTTAGTCCGATTGACTTGAAAATTGGTATGCAGTGTCTTGGCCCAAGGTGTCATGTATGTCTATGAGGACATTGGTGTATCTCAAAAAACATGGCCGCCATCGGCCAATGAAGTTTGAGCACCTATTAGACAAGGTTAACGGAGGCCGATCGGAACGAAACTCGATGGGCATGTTCAACTCATAGCCCTAGAGGTCTGTAAGAATTTTGAAAGAAATCGGCCACTAGTTGGCGCTAACGAGTTTTACGGCTCTGTAATCACGTGGTGTTACACTTATTGTCACAAAATGCATATCATTTGATAGATCTGCTCATGCTGAACAACATTGCCTCAAGAACCATTGCTGTCAATCAAATCGTTCATTAATTATTTGCGAATATGTTAAAAACCTACTTTTGCGAACTAGTCCCTGGTTTTTCGCCCGATCGGAACCAGACCAGTCTAGGACAATTCTCTGGACTCTCCTGATCAATAATTATCGAAAAAAAGTTGAACTTTTGAATTTTTCGTATGGCTATAATTGGGTCATAAAGAAAATGGGCGTGGCAAAATGCACTCAAAAGCTTATAAATCCTAAACGAAAACTCAGAACTTCACGAAAATTGGTGAGCATATGTGCCATAATATTCTAAACAAGCATGCCAAATTTCATGTTGATCGGACCATAGGTGGCGCTATAACTGTTAAAAAGGTTTGAAAACCATATATTTCCTATGGTAAATTGCCTGTATTGGCTGTAAATGGACTTTTCCATCTATTATTTCAGTGGTTAAAAGCTTTCTAAATAAAACTTAATGTCTTAAATGCTTATGTGCTTAAAGGCCTTAAATGCTTGAACCCCGATAAATGCTGCTTGCAGCTTTAATTATTATTATTAGGGGTTCAAGCACGAAGTGCTGAAACCCTATTGTATTTGTGCTGATTTTTATTATTATTATTAGGGGTTCAAGCATGAAATGCTGAAACCCTATTGTAATTGTAAGGATTTGTAAAACGCATCGTGCAGGACAAACCGTAAGGCCTAGAGACTTGAAACCTGGCCAGATGGTAGGCCTCAATTTGGGGACAACCTATCAGAGTATGACCCCGATTGGCCCATAGGTGGCGCTACAGCAACCAAAAGTTCAAAATCGCTCATAACTCTTAGACCGTTTGTCCCAGGATCAAGTGTCTTATATCGTTGGAATCCTTGGCTCAAGGCGGACAAAATGGCTATCTCCGATTTGGATGTAGGCAGGGAATATTTTCTGCTATGTCGAATTTTGTCCAAAACCTACTTTTGCGAACTAGTCCCTGGTTTTTCGCCCGATCGGAACCAAACCAGTCTAGGACAATTCTCCGGACTCTCTAGATCAATAATTATCGAAAAAAAGTTGAACTTTGGCATGTGGCTGGCTGTAACAGGGTCATTTAGAAAAGGGGCGTGGCAAAATACACTCAAAAGCCTATAAATCCCAAAGGAAAACTCAGAACTTCACAAAAATTGATGAGCATATGTGTCAGAACATGGTGAGGAAGCATGCAGAGTTTCATGGAGATCGGACCATAGGTGGCGCTATAACTGGCAAAAAGCCTTCATTCTTATTAGGGGTTCAAGCATGAAATGCTGAAACCCTATTGTAATTGTAAGGATTTGTAAAACGCATCGTGCAGGACAAACCGTAAGGCCTAGAGACTTGAAACCTGGCCAGATGGTAGGCCTCAATTTGGGGACAACCTATCAGAGTATGACCCCGATTGGCCCATAGGTGGCGCTACAGCAACCAAAAGTTCAAAATCGCTCATAACTCTTAGACCGTTTGTCCCAGGATCAAGTGTCTTATATCGTTGGAATCCTTGGCTCAAGGCGGACAAAATGGCTATCTCCGATTTGGATGTAGGCAGGGAATATTTTCTGCTATGTCGAATTTTGTCCAAAACCTACTTTTGCGAACTAGTCCCTGGTTTTTCGCCCGATCGGAACCAAACCAGTCTAGGACAATTCTCCGGACTCTCTAGATCAATAATTATCGAAAAAAAGTTGAACTTTGGCATGTGGGTGGCTGTAACAGGGTCATTTAGAAAAGGGGCGTGGCAAAATACACTCAAAAGCCTATAAATCCCAAAGGAAAACTCAGAACTTCACAAAAATTGATGAGCATATGTGTCAGAACATGGTGAGGAAGCATGCAGAGTTTCATGGAGATCGGACCATAGGTGGCGCTATAACTGGCAAAAAGCCTTCATTCTTATTAGGGGTTCAAGCATGAAATGCTGAAACCCTATTGTAATTGTAAGGATTTGTAAAACGCATCGTGCAGGACAAACCGTAAGGCCTAGAGACTTGAAACCTGGCCAGATGGTAGGCCTCAATTTGGGGACAACCTATCAGAGTATGACCCCGATTGGCCCATAGGTGGCGCTACAGCAACCAAAAGTTCAAAATCGCTCATAACTCTTAGACCGTTTGTCCCAGGATCAAGTGTCTTATATCGTTGGAATCCTTGGCTCAAGGCGGACAAAATGGCTATCTCCGATTTGGATGTAGGCAGGGAATATTTTCTGCTATGTCGAATTTTGTCCAAAACCTACTTTTGCGAACTAGTCCCTGGTTTTTCGCCCGATCGGAACCAAACCAGTCTAGGACAATTCTCCGGACTCTCTAGATCAATAATTATCGAAAAAAAGTTGAACTTTGGCATGTGGGTGGCTGTAACAGGGTCATTTAGAAAAGGGGCGTGGCAAAATACACTCAAAAGCCTATAAATCCCAAAGGAAAACTCAGAACTTCACAAAAATTGATGAGCATATGTGTCAGAACATGGTGAGGAAGCATGCAGAGTTTCATGGAGATCGGACCATAGGTGGCGCTATAACTGGCAAAAAGCCTTCATTCTTATTAGGGGTTCAAGCATGAAATGCTGAAACCCTATTGTAATTGTAAGGATTTGTAAAACGCATCGTGCAGGACAAACCGTAAGGCCTAGAGACTTGAAACCTGGCCAGATGGTAGGCCTCAATTTGGGGACAACCTATCAGAGTATGACCCCGATTGGCCCATAGGTGGCGCTACAGCAACCAAAAGTTCAAAATCGCTCATAACTCTTAGACCGTTTGTCCCAGGATCAAGTGTCTTATATCGTTGGAATCCTTGGCTCAAGGCGGACAAAATGGCTATCTCCGATTTGGATGTAGGCAGGGAATATTTTCTGCTATGTCGAATTTTGTCCAAAACCTACTTTTGCGAACTAGTCCCTGGTTTTTCGCCCGATCGGAACCAAACCAGTCTAGGACAATTCTCCGGACTCTCTAGATCAATAATTATCGAAAAAAAGTTGAACTTTGGCATGTGGGTGGCTGTAACAGGGTCATTTAGAAAAGGGGCGTGGCAAAATACACTCAAAAGCCTATAAATCCCAAAGGAAAACTCAGAACTTCACAAAAATTAATGAGCATATGTGTCAGAACATGGTGAGGAAGCATGCAGAGTTTCATGGAGATCGGACCATAGGTGGCGCTATAACTGGCAAAAAGCCTTCATTCTTATTAGGGGTTCAAGCATGAAATGCTGAAAACCTATTGTAATTGTAAGGATTTGTAAAACGCATCGTGCAGGACAAACCGTAAGGCCTAGAGACTTGAAACCTGGCCAGATGGTAGGCCTCAATTTGGGGACAACCTATCAGAGTATGACCCCGATTGGCCCATAGGTGGCGCTACAGCAACCAAAAGTTCAAAATCTCTCATAACTCTTAGACCGTTTGTCCCAGGATCAAGTGTCTTATATCGTTGGAATCCTTGGCTCAAGGCGGACTAAATGGCTATCTCCGATTTGGATGTAGGCAGGGAATATTTTCTGCTATGTCGAATTTTGTCCAAAACCTACTTTTGTGAACTAGTCCCTGGTTTTTCGCCCGATCGGAACCAAACCAGTCTAGGACAATTCTCCGGACTCTCTAGATCAATAATTATCGAAAAAAAGTTGAACTTTGGCATGTGGGTGGCTGTAACAGGGTCATTTAGAAAAGGGGCGTGGCAAAATACACTCAAAAGCCTATAAATCCCAAAGGAAAACTCAGAACTTCACAAAAATTGATGAGCATATGTGTCAGAACATGGTGAGGAAGCATGCAGAGTTTCATGGAGATCGGACCATAGGTGGCGCTATAACTGGCAAAAAGCCTTCATTCTTATTAGGGGTTCAAGCATGAAATGCTGAAACCCTATTGCAGGGATCAGCAACTCCGGTCCTGGAGGGCCACTGTCCTGCAGAGTTTAGCTTCAGCCCTGATAAAAACTCACCTGCCTGTATCTATCTAGTAATCCTGAAAACACTGATTGCCTTGTTCAGGTGTGTTTAATTAGGGTTGGAGCTAAACTCTGCAGGACAGTGGCCCTCCAGGACCGGAGTTGCTGATCCCTGCCCTATTGTAATTGTAAGGATTTGTAAAACGCATCGTGCAGGACAAACCGTAAGGCCTAGAGACTTGAAACCTGGCCAGATGGTAGGCCTCAATTTGGGGACAACCTATCAGAGTATGACCCCGATTGGCCCATAGGTGGCGCTACAGCAACCAAAAGTTCAAAATCGCTCATAACTCTTAGACCGTTTGTCCCAGGATCAAGTGTCTTATATCGTTGGAATCCTTGGCTCAAGGCGGACAAAATGGCTATCTCCGATTTGGATGTAGGCAGGGAATATTTTCTGCTATGTCGAATTTTGTCCAAAACCTACTTTTGCGAACTAGTCCCTGGTTTTTCGCCCGATCGGAACCAAACCAGTCTAGGACAATTCTCCGGACTCTCTAGATCAATAATTATCGAAAAAAAGTTAAACTTTGGCATGTGGGTGGCTGTAACAGGGTCATTTAGAAAAGGGGCGTGGCAAAATACACTCAAAAGCCTATAAATCCCAAAGGAAAACTCAGAACTTCACAAAAATTGATGAGCATATGTGTCAGAACATGGTGAGGAAGCATGCAGAGTTTCATGGAGATCGGACCATAGGTGGCGCTATAACTGGCAAAAAGCCTTCATTCTTATTAGGGGTTCAAGCATGAAATGCTGAAAACCTATTGTAATTGTAAGGATTTGTAAAACGCATCGTGCAGGACAAACCGTAAGGCCTAGAGACTTGAAACCTGGCCAGATGGTAGGCCTCAATTTGGGGACAACCTATCAGAGTATGACCCCGATTGGCCCATAGGTGGCGCTACAGCAACCAAAAGTTCAAAATCTCTCATAACTCTTAGACCGTTTGTCCCAGGATCAAGTGTCTTATATCGTTGGAATCCTTGGCTCAAGGCGGACTAAATGGCTATCTCCGATTTGGATGTAGGCAGGGAATATTTTCTGCTATGTCGAATTTTGTCCAAAACCTACTTTTGTGAACTAGTCCCTGGTTTTTCGCCCGATCGGAACCAAACCAGTCTAGGACAATTCTCCGGACTCTCTAGATCAATAATTATCGAAAAAAAGTTGAACTTTGGCATGTGGGTGGCTGTAACAGGGTCATTTAGAAAAGGGGCGTGGCAAAATACACTCAAAAGCCTATAAATCCCAAAGGAAAACTCAGAACTTCACAAAAATTGATGAGCATATGTGTCAGAACATGGTGAGGAAGCATGCAGAGTTTCATGGAGATCGGACCATAGGTGGCGCTATAACTGGCAAAAAGCCTTCATTCTTATTAGGGGTTCAAGCATGAAATGCTGAAACCCTATTGTAATTGTAAGGATTTGTAAAACGCATCGTGCAGGACAAACCGTAAGGCCTAGAGACTTGAAACCTGGCCAGATGGTAGGCCTCAATTTGGGGACAACCTATCAGAGTATGACCCCGATTGGCCCATAGGTGGCGCTACAGCAACCAAAAGTTCAAAATCGCTCATAACTCTTAGACCGTTTGTCCCAGGATCAAGTGTCTTATATCGTTAGAATCCTTGGCTCAAGGCGGACAAAATGGCTATCTCCGATTTGGATGTAGGCAGGGAATATTTTCTGCTATGTCGAATTTTGTCCAAAACCTACTTTTGCGAACTAGTCCCTGGTTTTTCGCCCGATCGGAACCAAACCAGTCTAGGACAATTCTCCAGACTCTCTAGATCAATAATTATCGAAAAAAAGTTGAACTTTGGCATGTGGGTGGCTGTAACAGGGTCATTTAGAAAAGGGGCGTGGCAAAATACACTCAAAAGCCTATAAATCCCAAAGGAAAACTCAGAACTTCACAAAAATTGATGAGCATATGTGTCAGAACATGGTGAGGAAGCATGCAGAGTTTCATGGAGATCGGACCATAGGTGGCGCTATAACTGGCAAAAAGCCTTCATTCTTATTAGGGGTTCAAGCATGAAATGCTGAAACCCTATTGTAATTGTAAGGATTTGTAAAACGCATCGTGCAGGACAAACCGTAAGGCCTAGAGACTTGAAACCTGGCCAGATGGTAGGCCTCAATTTGGGGACAACCTATCAGAGTATGACCCCGATTGGCCCATAGGTGGCGCTACAGCAACCAAAAGTTCAAAATCGCTCATAACTCTTAGACCGTTTGTCCCAGGATCAAGTGTCTTATATCGTTGGAATCCTTGGCTCAAGGCGGACAAAATGGCTATCTCCGATTTGGATGTAGGCAGGGAATATTTTCTGCTATGTCGAATTTTGTCCAAAACCTACTTTTGCGAACTAGTCCCTGGTTTTTCGCCCGATCGGAACCAAACCAGTCTAGGACAATTCTCCAGACTCTCTAGATCAATAATTATCGAAAAAAAGTTGAACTTTGGCATGTGGGTGGCTGTAACAGGGTCATTTAGAAAAGGGGCGTGGCAAAATACACTCAAAAGCCTATAAATCCCAAAGGAAAACTCAGAACTTCACAAAAATTGATGAGCATATGTGTCAGAACATGGTGAGGAAGCATGCAGAGTTTCATGGAGATCGGACCATAGGTGGCGCTATAACTGGCAAAAAGCCTTCATTCTTATTAGGGGTTCAAGCATGAAATGCTGAAACCCTATTGTAATTGTAAGGATTTGTAAAACGCATCGTGCAGGACAAACCGTAAGGCCTAGAGACTTGAAACCTGGCCAGATGGTAGGCCTCAATTTGGGGACAACCTATCAGAGTATGACCCCGATTGGCCCATAGGTGGCGCTACAGCAACCAAAAGTTCAAAATCGCTCATAACTCTTAGACCGTTTGTCCCAGGATCAAGTGTCTTATATCGTTGGAATCCTTGGCTCAAGGCGGACAAAATGGCTATCTCCGATTTGGATGTAGGCAGGGAATATTTTCTGCTATGTCGAATTTTGTCCAAAACCTACTTTTGCGAACTAGTCCCTGGTTTTTCGCCCGATCGGAACCAAACCAGTCTAGGACAATTCTCCAGACTCTCTAGATCAATAATTATCGAAAAAAAGTTGAACTTTGGCATGTGGGTGGCTGTAACAGGGTCATTTAGAAAAGGGGCGTGGCAAAATACACTCAAAAGCCTATAAATCCCAAAGGAAAACTCAGAACTTCACAAAAATTGATGAGCATATGTGTCAGAACATGGTGAGGAAGCATGCAGAGTTTCATGGAGATCGGACCATAGGTGGCGCTATAACTGGCAAAAAGCCTTCATTCTTATTAGGGGTTCAAGCATGAAATGCTGAAACCCTATTGTAATTGTAAGGATTTGTAAAACGCATCGTGCAGGACAAACCGTAAGGCCTAGAGACTTGAAACCTGGCCAGATGGTAGGCCTCAATTTGGGGACAACCTATCAGAGTATGACCCCGATTGGCCCATAGGTGGCGCTACAGCAACCAAAAGTTCAAAATCGCTCATAACTCTTAGACCGTTTGTCCCAGGATCAAGTGTCTTATATCGTTGGAATCCTTGGCTCAAGGCGGACAAAATGGCTATCTCCGATTTGGATGTAGGCAGGGAATATTTTCTGCTATGTCGAATTTTGTCCAAAACCTACTTTTGCGAACTAGTCCCTGGTTTTTCGCCCGATCGGAACCAAACCAGTCTAGGACAATTCTCCGGACTCTCTAGATCAATAATTATCGAAAAAAAGTTGAACTTTGGCATGTGGGTGGCTGTAACAGGGTCATTTAGAAAAGGGGCGTGGCAAAATACACTCAAAAGCCTATAAATCCCAAAGGAAAACTCAGAACTTCACAAAAATTGATGAGCATATGTGTCAGAACATGGTGAGGAAGCATGCAGAGTTTCATGGAGATCGGACCATAGGTGGCGCTATAACTGGCAAAAAGCCTTCATTCTTATTAGGGGTTCAAGCATGAAATGCTGAAAACCTATTGTAATTGTAAGGATTTGTAAAACGCATCGTGCAGGACAAACCGTAAGGCCTAGAGACTTGAAACCTGGCCAGATGGTAGGCCTCAATTTGGGGACAACCTATCAGAGTATGACCCCGATTGGCCCATAGGTGGCGCTACAGCAACCAAAAGTTCAAAATCTCTCATAACTCTTAGACCGTTTGTCCCAGGATCAAGTGTCTTATATCGTTGGAATCCTTGGCTCAAGGCGGACAAAATGGCTATCTCCGATTTGGATGTAGGCAGGGAATATTTTCTGCTATGTCGAATTTTGTCCAAAACCTACTTTTGCAAACTAGTCCCTGGTTTTTCGCCCGATCGGAACCAAACCAGTCTAGGACAATTCTCCGGACTCTCTAGATCAATAATTATCGAAAAAAAGTTGAACTTTGGCATGTGGGTGGCTGTAACAGGGTCATTTAGAAAAGGGGCGTGGCAAAATACACTCAAAAGCCTATAAATCCCAAAGGAAAACTCAGAACTTCACAAAAATTGATGAGCATATGTGTCAGAACATGGTGAGGAAGCATGCAGAGTTTCATGGAGATCGGACCATAGGTGGCGCTATAACTGGCAAAAAGCCTTCATTCTTATTAGGGGTTCAAGCATGAAATGCTGAAACCCTATTGTAATTGTAAGGATTTGTAAAACGCATCGTGCAGGACAAACCGTAAGGCCTAGAGACTTGAAACCTGGCCAGATGGTAGGCCTCAATTTGGGGACAACCTATCAGAGTATGACCCCGATTGGCCCATAGGTGGCGCTACAGCAACCAAAAGTTCAAAATCGCTCATAACTCTTAGACCGTTTGTCCCAGGATCAAGTGTCTTATATCGTTGGAATCCTTGGCTCAAGGCGGACAAAATGGCTATCTCCGATTTGGATGTAGGCAGGGAATATTTTCTGCTATGTCGAATTTTGTCCAAAACCTACTTTTGCGAACTAGTCCCTGGTTTTTCGCCCGATCGGAACCAAACCAGTCTAGGACAATTCTCCAGACTCTCTAGATCAATAATTATCGAAAAAAAGTTGAACTTTGGCATGTGGGTGGCTGTAACAGGGTCATTTAGAAAAGGGGCGTGGCAAAATACACTCAAAAGCCTATAAATCCCAAAGGAAAACTCAGAACTTCACAAAAATTGATGAGCATATGTGTCAGAACATGGTGAGGAAGCATGCAGAGTTTCATGGAGATCGGACCATAGGTGGCGCTATAACTGGCAAAAAGCCTTCATTCTTATTAGGGGTTCAAGCATGAAATGCTGAAACCCTATTGTAATTGTAAGGATTTGTAAAACGCATCGTGCAGGACAAACCGTAAGGCCTAGAGACTTGAAACCTGGCCAGATGGTAGGCCTCAATTTGGGGACAACCTATCAGAGTATGACCCCGATTGGCCCATAGGTGGCGCTACAGCAACCAAAAGTTCAAAATCGCTCATAACTCTTAGACCGTTTGTCCCAGGATCAAGTGTCTTATATCGTTGGAATCCTTGGCTCAAGGCGGACAAAATGGCTATCTCCGATTTGGATGTAGGCAGGGAATATTTTCTGCTATGTCGAATTTTGTCCAAAACCTACTTTTGCGAACTAGTCCCTGGTTTTTCGCCCGATCGGAACCAAACCAGTCTAGGACAATTCTCCGGACTCTCTAGATCAATAATTATCGAAAAAAAGTTGAACTTTGGCATGTGGGTGGCTGTAACAGGGTCATTTAGAAAAGGGGCGTGGCAAAATACACTCAAAAGCCTATAAATCCCAAAGGAAAACTCAGAACTTCACAAAAATTGATGAGCATATGTGTCAGAACATGGTGAGGAAGCATGCAGAGTTTCATGGAGATCGGACCATAGGTGGCGCTATAACTGGCAAAAAGCCTTCATTCTTATTAGGGGTTCAAGCATGAAATGCTGAAACCCTATTGTAATTGTAAGGATTTGTAAAACGCATCGTGCAGGACAAACCGTAAGGCCTAGAGACTTGAAACCTGGCCAGATGGTAGGCCTCAATTTGGGGACAACCTATCAGAGTATGACCCCGATTGGCCCATAGGTGGCGCTACAGCAACCAAAAGTTCAAAATCGCTCATAACTCTTAGACCGTTTGTCCCAGGATCAAGTGTCTTATATCGTTGGAATCCTTGGCTCAAGGCGGACAAAATGGCTATCTCCGATTTGGATGTAGGCAGGGAATATTTTCTGCTATGTCGAATTTTGTCCAAAACCTACTTTTGCGAACTAGTCCCTGGTTTTTCGCCCGATCGGAACCAAACCAGTCTAGGACAATTCTCCGGACTCTCTAGATCAATAATTATCGAAAAAAAGTTGAACTTTGGCATGTGGGTGGCTGTAACAGGGTCATTTAGAAAAGGGGCGTGGCAAAATACACTCAAAAGCCTATAAATCCCAAAGGAAAACTCAGAACTTCACAAAAATTGATGAGCATATGTGTCAGAACATGGTGAGGAAGCATGCAGAGTTTCATGGAGATCGGACCATAGGTGGCGCTATAACTGGCAAAAAGCCTTCATTCTTATTAGGGGTTCAAGCATGAAATGCTGAAACCCTATTGTAATTGTAAGGATTTGTAAAACGCATCGTGCAGGACAAACCGTAAGGCCTAGAGACTTGAAACCTGGCCAGATGGTAGGCCTCAATTTGGGGACAACCTATCAGAGTATGACCCCGATTGGCCCATAGGTGGCGCTACAGCAACCAAAAGTTCAAAATCGCTCATAACTCTTAGACCGTTTGTCCCAGGATCAAGTGTCTTATATCGTTGGAATCCTTGGCTCAAGGCGGACAAAATGGCTATCTCCGATTTGGATGTAGGCAGGGAATATTTTCTGCTATGTCGAATTTTGTCCAAAACCTACTTTTGCGAACTAGTCCCTGGTTTTTCGCCCGATCGGAACCAAACCAGTCTAGGACAATTCTCCGGACTCTCTAGATCAATAATTATCGAAAAAAAGTTGAACTTTGGCATGTGGGTGGCTGTAACAGGGTCATTTAGAAAAGGGGCGTGGCAAAATACACTCAAAAGCCTATAAATCCCAAAGGAAAACTCAGAACTTCACAAAAATTGATGAGCATATGTGTCAGAACATGGTGAGGAAGCATGCAGAGTTTCATGGAGATCGGACCATAGGTGGCGCTATAACTGGCAAAAAGCCTTCATTCTTATTAGGGGTTCAAGCATGAAATGCTGAAACCCTATTGTAATTGTAAGGATTTGTAAAACGCATCGTGCAGGACAAACCGTAAGGCCTAGAGACTTGAAACCTGGCCAGATGGTAGGCCTCAATTTGGGGACAACCTATCAGAGTATGACCCCGATTGGCCCATAGGTGGCGCTACAGCAACCAAAAGTTCAAAATCGCTCATAACTCTTAGACCGTTTGTCCCAGGATCAAGTGTCTTATATCGTTGGAATCCTTGGCTCAAGGCGGACAAAATGGCTATCTCCGATTTGGATGTAGGCAGGGAATATTTTCTGCTATGTCGAATTTTGTCCAAAACCTACTTTTGCGAACTAGTCCCTGGTTTTTCGCCCGATCGGAACCAAACCAGTCTAGGACAATTCTCCGGACTCTCTAGATCAATAATTATCGAAAAAAAAGTTGAACTTTGGCATGTGGGTGGCTGTAACAGGGTCATTTAGAAAAGGGGCGTGGCAAAATACACTCAAAAGCCTATAAATCCCAAAGGAAAACTCAGAACTTCACAAAAATTGATGAGCATATGTGTCAGAACATGGTGAGGAAGCATGCAGAGTTTCATGGAGATCGGACCATAGGTGGCGCTATAACTGGCAAAAAGCCTTCATTCTTATTAGGGGTTCAAGCATGAAATGCTGAAACCCTATTGTAATTGTAAGGATTTGTAAAACGCATCGTGCAGGACAAACCGTAAGGCCTAGAGACTTGAAACCTGGCCAGATGGTAGGCCTCAATTTGGGGACAACCTATCAGAGTATGACCCCGATTGGCCCATAGGTGGCGCTACAGCAACCAAAAGTTCAAAATCGCTCATAACTCTTAGACCGTTTGTCCCAGGATCAAGTGTCTTATATCGTTGGAATCCTTGGCTCAAGGCGGACAAAATGGCTATCTCCGATTTGGATGTAGGCAGGGAATATTTTCTGCTATGTCGAATTTTGTCCAAAACCTACTTTTGCGAACTAGTCCCTGGTTTTTCGCCCGATCGGAACCAAACCAGTCTAGGACAATTCTCCGGACTCTCTAGATCAATAATTATCGAAAAAAAGTTGAACTTTGGCATGTGGGTGGCTGTAACAGGGTCATTTAGAAAAGGGGCGTGGCAAAATACACTCAAAAGCCTATAAATCCCAAAGGAAAACTCAGAACTTCACAAAAATTGATGAGCATATGTGTCAGAACATGGTGAGGAAGCATGCAGAGTTTCATGGAGATCGGACCATAGGTGGCGCTATAACTGGCAAAAAGCCTTCATTCTTATTAGGGGTTCAAGCATGAAATGCTGAAACCCTATTGTAATTGTAAGGATTTGTAAAACGCATCGTGCAGGACAAACCGTAAGGCCTAGAGACTTGAAACCTGGCCAGATGGTAGGCCTCAATTTGGGGACAACCTATCAGAGTATGACCCCGATTGGCCCATAGGTGGCGCTACAGCAACCAAAAGTTCAAAATCGCTCATAACTCTTAGACCGTTTGTCCCAGGATCAAGTGTCTTATATCGTTGGAATCCTTGGCTCAAGGCGGACAAAATGGCTATCTCCGATTTGGATGTAGGCAGGGAATATTTTCTGCTATGTCGAATTTTGTCCAAAACCTACTTTTGCGAACTAGTCCCTGGTTTTTCGCCCGATCGGAACCAAACCAGTCTAGGACAATTCTCCGGACTCTCTAGATCAATAATTATCGAAAAAAAGTTGAACTTTGGCATGTGGGTGGCTGTAACAGGGTCATTTAGAAAAGGGGCGTGGCAAAATACACTCAAAAGCCTATAAATCCCAAAGGAAAACTCAGAACTTCACAAAAATTGATGAGCATATGTGTCAGAACATGGTGAGGAAGCATGCAGAGTTTCATGGAGATCGGACCATAGGTGGCGCTATAACTGGCAAAAAGCCTTCATTCTTATTAGGGGTTCAAGCATGAAATGCTGAAAACCTATTGTAATTGTAAGGATTTGTAAAACGCATCGTGCAGGACAAACCGTAAGGCCTAGAGACTTGAAACCTGGCCAGATGGTAGGCCTCAATTTGGGGACAACCTATCAGAGTATGACCCCGATTGGCCCATAGGTGGCGCTACAGCAACCAAAAGTTCAAAATCGCTCATAACTCTTAGACCGTTTGTCCCAGGATCAAGTGTCTTATATCGTTGGAATCCTTGGCTCAAGGCGGACTAAATGGCTATCTCCGATTTGGATGTAGGCAGGGAATATTTTCTGCTATGTCGAATTTTGTCCAAAACCTACTTTTGTGAACTAGTCCCTGGTTTTTCGCCCGATCGGAACCAAACCAGTCTAGGACAATTCTCCGGACTCTCTAGATCAATAATTATCGAAAAAAAGTTGAACTTTGGCATGTGGGTGGCTGTAACAGGGTCATTTAGAAAAGGGGCGTGGCAAAATACACTCAAAAGCCTATAAATCCCAAAGGAAAACTCAGAACTTCACAAAAATTGATGAGCATATGTGTCAGAACATGGTGAGGAAGCATGCAGAGTTTCATGGAGATCGGACCATAGGTGGCGCTATAACTGGCAAAAAGCCTTCATTCTTATTAGGGGTTCAAGCATGAAATGCTGAAACCCTATTGTAATTGTAAGGATTTGTAAAACGCATCGTGCAGGACAAACCGTAAGGCCTAGAGACTTGAAACCTGGCCAGATGGTAGGCCTCAATTTGGGGACAACCTATCAGAGTATGACCCCGATTGGCCCATAGGTGGCGCTACAGCAACCAAAAGTTCAAAATCGCTCATAACTCTTAGACCGTTTGTCCCAGGATCAAGTGTCTTATATCGTTGGAATCCTTGGCTCAAGGCGGACAAAATGGCTATCTCCGATTTGGATGTAGGCAGGGAATATTTTCTGCTATGTCGAATTTTGTCCAAAACCTACTTTTGCGAACTAGTCCCTGGTTTTTCGCCCGATCGGAACCAAACCAGTCTAGGACAATTCTCCGGACTCTCTAGATCAATAATTATCGAAAAAAAGTTGAACTTTGGCATGTGGGTGGCTGTAACAGGGTCATTTAGAAAAGGGGCGTGGCAAAATACACTCAAAAGCCTATAAATCCCAAAGGAAAACTCAGAACTTCACAAAAATTGATGAGCATATGTGTCAGAACATGGTGAGGAAGCATGCAGAGTTTCATGGAGATCGGACCATAGGTGGCGCTATAACTGGCAAAAAGCCTTCATTCTTATTAGGGGTTCAAGCATGAAATGCTGAAACCCTATTGTAATTGTAAGGATTTGTAAAACGCATCGTGCAGGACAAACCGTAAGGCCTAGAGACTTGAAACCTGGCCAGATGGTAGGCCTCAATTTGGGGACAACCTATCAGAGTATGACCCCGATTGGCCCATAGGTGGCGCTACAGCAACCAAAAGTTCAAAATCGCTCATAACTCTTAGACCGTTTGTCCCAGGATCAAGTGTCTTATATCGTTGGAATCCTTGGCTCAAGGCGGACAAAATGGCTATCTCCGATTTGGATGTAGGCAGGGAATATTTTCTGCTATGTCGAATTTTGTCCAAAACCTACTTTTGCGAACTAGTCCCTGGTTTTTCGCCCGATCGGAACCAAACCAGTCTAGGACAATTCTCCGGACTCTCTAGATCAATAATTATCGAAAAAAAGTTGAACTTTGGCATGTGGGTGGCTGTAACAGGGTCATTTAGAAAAGGGGCGTGGCAAAATACACTCAAAAGCCTATAAATCCCAAAGGAAAACTCAGAACTTCACAAAAATTGATGAGCATATGTGTCAGAACATGGTGAGGAAGCATGCAGAGTTTCATGGAGATCGGACCATAGGTGGCGCTATAACTGGCAAAAAGCCTTCATTCTTATTAGGGGTTCAAGCATGAAATGCTGAAACCCTATTGTAATTGTAAGGATTTGTAAAACGCATCGTGCAGGACAAACCGTAAGGCCTAGAGACTTGAAACCTGGCCAGATGGTAGGCCTCAATTTGGGGACAACCTATCAGAGTATGACCCCGATTGGCCCATAGGTGGCGCTACAGCAACCAAAAGTTCAAAATCGCTCATAACTCTTAGACCGTTTGTCCCAGGATCAAGTGTCTTATATCGTTGGAATCCTTGGCTCAAGGCGGACAAAATGGCTATCTCCGATTTGGATGTAGGCAGGGAATATTTTCTGCTATGTCGAATTTTGTCCAAAACCTACTTTTGCGAACTAGTCCCTGGTTTTTCGCCCGATCGGAACCAAACCAGTCTAGGACAATTCTCCGGACTCTCTAGATCAATAATTATCGAAAAAAAGTTGAACTTTGGCATGTGGGTGGCTGTAACAGGGTCATTTAGAAAAGGGGCGTGGCAAAATACACTCAAAAGCCTATAAATCCCAAAGGAAAACTCAGAACTTCACAAAAATTGATGAGCATATGTGTCAGAACATGGTGAGGAAGCATGCAGAGTTTCATGGAGATCGGACCATAGGTGGCGCTATAACTGGCAAAAAGCCTTCATTCTTATTAGGGGTTCAAGCATGAAATGCTGAAACCCTATTGTAATTGTAAGGATTTGTAAAACGCATCGTGCAGGACAAACCGTAAGGCCTAGAGACTTGAAACCTGGCCAGATGGTAGGCCTCAATTTGGGGACAACCTATCAGAGTATGACCCCGATTGGCCCATAGGTGGCGCTACAGCAACCAAAAGTTCAAAATCGCTCATAACTCTTAGACCGTTTGTCCCAGGATCAAGTGTCTTATATCGTTGGAATCCTTGGCTCAAGGCGGACAAAATGGCTATCTCCGATTTGGATGTAGGCAGGGAATATTTTCTGCTATGTCGAATTTTGTCCAAAACCTACTTTTGCGAACTAGTCCCTGGTTTTTCGCCCGATCGGAACCAAACCAGTCTAGGACAATTCTCCGGACTCTCTAGATCAATAATTATCGAAAAAAAAGTTGAACTTTGGCATGTGGGTGGCTGTAACAGGGTCATTTAGAAAAGGGGCGTGGCAAAATACACTCAAAAGCCTATAAATCCCAAAGGAAAACTCAGAACTTCACAAAAATTGATGAGCATATGTGTCAGAACATGGTGAGGAAGCATGCAGAGTTTCATGGAGATCGGACCATAGGTGGCGCTATAACTGGCAAAAAGCCTTCATTCTTATTAGGGGTTCAAGCATGAAATGCTGAAACCCTATTGTAATTGTAAGGATTTGTAAAACGCATCGTGCAGGACAAACCGTAAGGCCTAGAGACTTGAAACCTGGCCAGATGGTAGGCCTCAATTTGGGGACAACCTATCAGAGTATGACCCCGATTGGCCCATAGGTGGCGCTACAGCAACCAAAAGTTCAAAATCGCTCATAACTCTTAGACCGTTTGTCCCAGGATCAAGTGTCTTATATCGTTGGAATCCTTGGCTCAAGGCGGACAAAATGGCTATCTCCGATTTGGATGTAGGCAGGGAATATTTTCTGCTATGTCGAATTTTGTCCAAAACCTACTTTTGCGAACTAGTCCCTGGTTTTTCGCCCGATCGGAACCAAACCAGTCTAGGACAATTCTCCGGACTCTCTAGATCAATAATTATCGAAAAAAAGTTGAACTTTGGCATGTGGGTGGCTGTAACAGGGTCATTTAGAAAAGGGGCGTGGCAAAATACACTCAAAAGCCTATAAATCCCAAAGGAAAACTCAGAACTTCACAAAAATTGATGAGCATATGTGTCAGAACATGGTGAGGAAGCATGCAGAGTTTCATGGAGATCGGACCATAGGTGGCGCTATAACTGGCAAAAAGCCTTCATTCTTATTAGGGGTTCAAGCATGAAATGCTGAAACCCTATTGTAATTGTAAGGATTTGTAAAACGCATCGTGCAGGACAAACCGTAAGGCCTAGAGACTTGAAACCTGGCCAGATGGTAGGCCTCAATTTGGGGACAACCTATCAGAGTATGACCCCGATTGGCCCATAGGTGGCGCTACAGCAACCAAAAGTTCAAAATCGCTCATAACTCTTAGACCGTTTGTCCCAGGATCAAGTGTCTTATATCGTTGGAATCCTTGGCTCAAGGCGGACAAAATGGCTATCTCCGATTTGGATGTAGGCAGGGAATATTTTCTGCTATGTCGAATTTTGTCCAAAACCTACTTTTGCGAACTAGTCCCTGGTTTTTCGCCCGATCGGAACCAAACCAGTCTAGGACAATTCTCCGGACTCTCTAGATCAATAATTATCGAAAAAAAGTTGAACTTTGGCATGTGGGTGGCTGTAACAGGGTCATTTAGAAAAGGGGCGTGGCAAAATACACTCAAAAGCCTATAAATCCCAAAGGAAAACTCAGAACTTCACAAAAATTGATGAGCATATGTGTCAGAACATGGTGAGGAAGCATGCAGAGTTTCATGGAGATCGGACCATAGGTGGCGCTATAACTGGCAAAAAGCCTTCATTCTTATTAGGGGTTCAAGCATGAAATGCTGAAAACCTATTGTAATTGTAAGGATTTGTAAAACGCATCGTGCAGGACAAACCGTAAGGCCTAGAGACTTGAAACCTGGCCAGATGGTAGGCCTCAATTTGGGGACAACCTATCAGAGTATGACCCCGATTGGCCCATAGGTGGCGCTACAGCAACCAAAAGTTCAAAATCGCTCATAACTCTTAGACCGTTTGTCCCAGGATCAAGTGTCTTATATCGTTGGAATCCTTGGCTCAAGGCGGACTAAATGGCTATCTCCGATTTGGATGTAGGCAGGGAATATTTTCTGCTATGTCGAATTTTGTCCAAAACCTACTTTTGTGAACTAGTCCCTGGTTTTTCGCCCGATCGGAACCAAACCAGTCTAGGACAATTCTCCGGACTCTCTAGATCAATAATTATCGAAAAAAAGTTGAACTTTGGCATGTGGGTGGCTGTAACAGGGTCATTTAGAAAAGGGGCGTGGCAAAATACACTCAAAAGCCTATAAATCCCAAAGGAAAACTCAGAACTTCACAAAAATTGATGAGCATATGTGTCAGAACATGGTGAGGAAGCATGCAGAGTTTCATGGAGATCGGACCATAGGTGGCGCTATAACTGGCAAAAAGCCTTCATTCTTATTAGGGGTTCAAGCATGAAATGCTGAAACCCTATTGTAATTGTAAGGATTTGTAAAACGCATCGTGCAGGACAAACCGTAAGGCCTAGAGACTTGAAACCTGGCCAGATGGTAGGCCTCAATTTGGGGACAACCTATCAGAGTATGACCCCGATTGGCCCATAGGTGGCGCTACAGCAACCAAAAGTTCAAAATCGCTCATAACTCTTAGACCGTTTGTCCCAGGATCAAGTGTCTTATATCGTTGGAATCCTTGGCTCAAGGCGGACAAAATGGCTATCTCCGATTTGGATGTAGGCAGGGAATATTTTCTGCTATGTCGAATTTTGTCCAAAACCTACTTTTGCGAACTAGTCCCTGGTTTTTCGCCCGATCGGAACCAAACCAGTCTAGGACAATTCTCCGGACTCTCTAGATCAATAATTATCGAAAAAAAGTTGAACTTTGGCATGTGGGTGGCTGTAACAGGGTCATTTAGAAAAGGGGCGTGGCAAAATACACTCAAAAGCCTATAAATCCCAAAGGAAAACTCAGAACTTCACAAAAATTGATGAGCATATGTGTCAGAACATGGTGAGGAAGCATGCAGAGTTTCATGGAGATCGGACCATAGGTGGCGCTATAACTGGCAAAAAGCCTTCATTCTTATTAGGGGTTCAAGCATGAAATGCTGAAACCCTATTGTAATTGTAAGGATTTGTAAAACGCATCGTGCAGGACAAACCGTAAGGCCTAGAGACTTGAAACCTGGCCAGATGGTAGGCCTCAATTTGGGGACAACCTATCAGAGTATGACCCCGATTGGCCCATAGGTGGCGCTACAGCAACCAAAAGTTCAAAATCGCTCATAACTCTTAGACCGTTTGTCCCAGGATCAAGTGTCTTATATCGTTGGAATCCTTGGCTCAAGGCGGACAAAATGGCTATCTCCGATTTGGATGTAGGCAGGGAATATTTTCTGCTATGTCGAATTTTGTCCAAAACCTACTTTTGCGAACTAGTCCCTGGTTTTTCGCCCGATCGGAACCAAACCAGTCTAGGACAATTCTCCGGACTCTCTAGATCAATAATTATCGAAAAAAAGTTGAACTTTGGCATGTGGGTGGCTGTAACAGGGTCATTTAGAAAAGGGGCGTGGCAAAATACACTCAAAAGCCTATAAATCCCAAAGGAAAACTCAGAACTTCACAAAAATTGATGAGCATATGTGTCAGAACATGGTGAGGAAGCATGCAGAGTTTCATGGAGATCGGACCATAGGTGGCGCTATAACTGGCAAAAAGCCTTCATTCTTATTAGGGGTTCAAGCATGAAATGCTGAAAACCTATTGTAATTGTAAGGATTTGTAAAACGCATCGTGCAGGACAAACCGTAAGGCCTAGAGACTTGAAACCTGGCCAGATGGTAGGCCTCAATTTGGGGACAACCTATCAGAGTATGACCCCGATTGGCCCATAGGTGGCGCTACAGCAACCAAAAGTTCAAAATCGCTCATAACTCTTAGACCGTTTGTCCCAGGATCAAGTGTCTTATATCGTTGGAATCCTTGGCTCAAGGCGGACAAAATGGCTATCTCCGATTTGGATGTAGGCAGGGAATATTTTCTGCTATGTCGAATTTTGTCCAAAACCTACTTTTGCGAACTAGTCCCTGGTTTTTCGCCCGATCGGAACCAAACCAGTCTAGGACAATTCTCCGGACTCTCTAGATCAATAATTATCGAAAAAAAGTTGAACTTTGGCATGTGGGTGGCTGTAACAGGGTCATTTAGAAAAGGGGCGTGGCAAAATACACTCAAAAGCCTATAAATCCCAAAGGAAAACTCAGAACTTCACAAAAATTGATGAGCATATGTGTCAGAACATGGTGAGGAAGCATGCAGAGTTTCATGGAGATCGGACCATAGGTGGCGCTATAACTGGCAAAAAGCCTTCATTCTTATTAGGGGTTCAAGCATGAAATGCTGAAACCCTATTGTAATTGTAAGGATTTGTAAAACGCATCGTGCAGGACAAACCGTAAGGCCTAGAGACTTGAAACCTGGCCAGATGGTAGGCCTCAATTTGGGGACAACCTATCAGAGTATGACCCCGATTGGCCCATAGGTGGCGCTACAGCAACCAAAAGTTCAAAATCGCTCATAACTCTTAGACCGTTTGTCCCAGGATCAAGTGTCTTATATCGTTGGAATCCTTGGCTCAAGGCGGACAAAATGGCTATCTCCGATTTGGATGTAGGCAGGGAATATTTTCTGCTATGTCGAATTTTGTCCAAAACCTACTTTTGCGAACTAGTCCCTGGTTTTTCGCCCGATCGGAACCAAACCAGTCTAGGACAATTCTCCGGACTCTCTAGATCAATAATTATCGAAAAAAAGTTGAACTTTGGCATGTGGGTGGCTGTAACAGGGTCATTTAGAAAAGGGGCGTGGCAAAATACACTCAAAAGCCTATAAATCCCAAAGGAAAACTCAGAACTTCACAAAAATTGATGAGCATATGTGTCAGAACATGGTGAGGAAGCATGCAGAGTTTCATGGAGATCGGACCATAGGTGGCGCTATAACTGGCAAAAAGCCTTCATTCTTATTAGGGGTTCAAGCATGAAATGCTGAAAACCTATTGTAATTGTAAGGATTTGTAAAACGCATCGTGCAGGACAAACCGTAAGGCCTAGAGACTTGAAACCTGGCCAGATGGTAGGCCTCAATTTGGGGACAACCTATCAGAGTATGACCCCGATTGGCCCATAGGTGGCGCTACAGCAACCAAAAGTTCAAAATCGCTCATAACTCTTAGACCGTTTGTCCCAGGATCAAGTGTCTTATATCGTTGGAATCCTTGGCTCAAGGCGGACAAAATGGCTATCTCCGATTTGGATGTAGGCAGGGAATATTTTCTGCTATGTCGAATTTTGTCCAAAACCTACTTTTGCGAACTAGTCCCTGGTTTTTCGCCCGATCGGAACCAAACCAGTCTAGGACAATTCTCCGGACTCTCTAGATCAATAATTATCGAAAAAAAGTTGAACTTTGGCATGTGGGTGGCTGTAACAGGGTCATTTAGAAAAGGGGCGTGGCAAAATACTCAAAAGCCTATAAATCCCAAAGGAAAACTCAGAACTTCACAAAAATTGATGAGCATATGTGTCAGAACATGGTGAGGAAGCATGCAGAGTTTCATGGAGATCGGACCATAGGTGGCGCTATAACTGGCAAAAAGCCTTCATTCTTATTAGGGGTTCAAGCATGAAATGCTGAAACCCTATTGTAATTGTAAGGATTTGTAAAACGCATCGTGCAGGACAAACCGTAAGGCCTAGAGACTTGAAACCTGGCCAGATGGTAGGCCTCAATTTGGGGACAACCTATCAGAGTATGACCCCGATTGGCCCATAGGTGGCGCTACAGCAACCAAAAGTTCAAAATCGCTCATAACTCTTAGACCGTTTGTCCCAGGATCAAGTGTCTTATATCGTTGGAATCCTTGGCTCAAGGCGGACAAAATGGCTATCTCCGATTTGGATGTAGGCAGGGAATATTTTCTGCTATGTCGAATTTTGTCCAAAACCTACTTTTGCGAACTAGTCCCTGGTTTTTCGCCCGATCGGAACCAAACCAGTCTAGGACAATTCTCCGGACTCTCTAGATCAATAATTATCGAAAAAAAGTTGAACTTTGGCATGTGGGTGGCTGTAACAGGGTCATTTAGAAAAGGGGCGTGGCAAAATACACTCAAAAGCCTATAAATCCCAAAGGAAAACTCAGAACTTCACAAAAATTGATGAGCATATGTGTCAGAACATGGTGAGGAAGCATGCAGAGTTTCATGGAGATCGGACCATAGGTGGCGCTATAACTGGCAAAAAGCCTTCATTCTTATTAGGGGTTCAAGCATGAAATGCTGAAACCCTATTGTAATTGTAAGGATTTGTAAAACGCATCGTGCAGGACAAACCGTAAGGCCTAGAGACTTGAAACCTGGCCAGATGGTAGGCCTCAATTTGGGGACAACCTATCAGAGTATGACCCCGATTGGCCCATAGGTGGCGCTACAGCAACCAAAAGTTCAAAATCGCTCATAACTCTTAGACCGTTTGTCCCAGGATCAAGTGTCTTATATCGTTGGAATCCTTGGCTCAAGGCGGACAAAATGGCTATCTCCGATTTGGATGTAGGCAGGGAATATTTTCTGCTATGTCGAATTTTGTCCAAAACCTACTTTTGCGAACTAGTCCCTGGTTTTTCGCCCGATCGGAACCAAACCAGTCTAGGACAATTCTCCGGACTCTCTAGATCAATAATTATAGAAAAAAAGTTGAACTTTGGCATGTGGGTGGCTGTAACAGGGTCATTTAGAAAAGGGGCGTGGCAAAATACACTCAAAAGCCTATAAATCCCAAAGGAAAACTCAGAACTTCACAAAAATTGATGAGCATATGTGTCAGAACATGGTGAGGAAGCATGCAGAGTTTCATGGAGATCGGACCATAGGTGGCGCTATAACTGGCAAAAAGCCTTCATTCTTATTAGGGGTTCAAGCATGAAATGCTGAAACCCTATTGTAATTGTAAGGATTTGTAAAACGCATCGTGCAGGACAAACCGTAAGGCCTAGAGACTTGAAACCTGGCCAGATGGTAGGCCTCAATTTGGGGACAACCTATCAGAGTATGACCCCGATTGGCCCATAGGTGGCGCTACAGCAACCAAAAGTTCAAAATCGCTCATAACTCTTAGACCGTTTGTCCCAGGATCAAGTGTCTTATATCGTTGGAATCCTTGGCTCAAGGCGGACAAAATGGCTATCTCCGATTTGGATGTAGGCAGGGAATATTTTCTGCTATGTCGAATTTTGTCCAAAACCTACTTTTGCGAACTAGTCCCTGGTTTTTCGCCCGATCGGAACCAAACCAGTCTAGGACAATTCTCCGGACTCTCTAGATCAATAATTATCGAAAAAAAAGTTGAACTTTGGCATGTGGGTGGCTGTAACAGGGTCATTTAGAAAAGGGGCGTGGCAAAATACACTCAAAAGCCTATAAATCCCAAAGGAAAACTCAGAACTTCACAAAAATTGATGAGCATATGTGTCAGAACATGGTGAGGAAGCATGCAGAGTTTCATGGAGATCGGACCATAGGTGGCGCTATAACTGGCAAAAAGCCTTCATTCTTATTAGGGGTTCAAGCATGAAATGCTGAAACCCTATTGTAATTGTAAGGATTTGTAAAACGCATCGTGCAGGACAAACCGTAAGGCCTAGAGACTTGAAACCTGGCCAGATGGTAGGCCTCAATTTGGGGACAACCTATCAGAGTATGACCCCGATTGGCCCATAGGTGGCGCTACAGCAACCAAAAGTTCAAAATCGCTCATAACTCTTAGACCGTTTGTCCCAGGATCAAGTGTCTTATATCGTTGGAATCCTTGGCTCAAGGCGGACAAAATGGCTATCTCCGATTTGGATGTAGGCAGGGAATATTTTCTGCTATGTCGAATTTTGTCCAAAACCTACTTTTGCGAACTAGTCCCTGGTTTTTCGCCCGATCGGAACCAAACCAGTCTAGGACAATTCTCCGGACTCTCTAGATCAATAATTATCGAAAAAAAGTTGAACTTTGGCATGTGGGTGGCTGTAACAGGGTCATTTAGAAAAGGGGCGTGGCAAAATACACTCAAAAGCCTATAAATCCCAAAGGAAAACTCAGAACTTCACAAAAATTGATGAGCATATGTGTCAGAACATGGTGAGGAAGCATGCAGAGTTTCATGGAGATCGGACCATAGGTGGCGCTATAACTGGCAAAAAGCCTTCATTCTTATTAGGGGTTCAAGCATGAAATGCTGAAACCCTATTGTAATTGTAAGGATTTGTAAAACGCATCGTGCAGGACAAACCGTAAGGCCTAGAGACTTGAAACCTGGCCAGATGGTAGGCCTCAATTTGGGGACAACCTATCAGAGTATGACCCCGATTGGCCCATAGGTGGCGCTACAGCAACCAAAAGTTCAAAATCGCTCATAACTCTTAGACCGTTTGTCCCAGGATCAAGTGTCTTATATCGTTGGAATCCTTGGCTCAAGGCGGACAAAATGGCTATCTCCGATTTGGATGTAGGCAGGGAATATTTTCTGCTATGTCGAATTTTGTCCAAAACCTACTTTTGCGAACTAGTCCCTGGTTTTTCGCCCGATCGGAACCAAACCAGTCTAGGACAATTCTCCGGACTCTCTAGATCAATAATTATAGAAAAAAAGTTGAACTTTGGCATGTGGGTGGCTGTAACAGGGTCATTTAGAAAAGGGGCGTGGCAAAATACACTCAAAAGCCTATAAATCCCAAAGGAAAACTCAGAACTTCACAAAAATTGATGAGCATATGTGTCAGAACATGGTGAGGAAGCATGCAGAGTTTCATGGAGATCGGACCATAGGTGGCGCTATAACTGGCAAAAAGCCTTCATTCTTATTAGGGGTTCAAGCATGAAATGCTGAAACCCTATTGTAATTGTAAGGATTTGTAAAACGCATCGTGCAGGACAAACCGTAAGGCCTAGAGACTTGAAACCTGGCCAGATGGTAGGCCTCAATTTGGGGACAACCTATCAGAGTATGACCCCGATTGGCCCATAGGTGGCGCTACAGCAACCAAAAGTTCAAAATCGCTCATAACTCTTAGACCGTTTGTCCCAGGATCAAGTGTCTTATATCGTTGGAATCCTTGGCTCAAGGCGGACAAAATGGCTATCTCCGATTTGGATGTAGGCAGGGAATATTTTCTGCTATGTCGAATTTTGTCCAAAACCTACTTTTGCGAACTAGTCCCTGGTTTTTCGCCCGATCGGAACCAAACCAGTCTAGGACAATTCTCCGGACTCTCTAGATCAATAATTATCGAAAAAAAAGTTGAACTTTGGCATGTGGGTGGCTGTAACAGGGTCATTTAGAAAAGGGGCGTGGCAAAATACACTCAAAAGCCTATAAATCCCAAAGGAAAACTCAGAACTTCACAAAAATTGATGAGCATATGTGTCAGAACATGGTGAGGAAGCATGCAGAGTTTCATGGAGATCGGACCATAGGTGGCGCTATAACTGGCAAAAAGCCTTCATTCTTATTAGGGGTTCAAGCATGAAATGCTGAAACCCTATTGTAATTGTAAGGATTTGTAAAACGCATCGTGCAGGACAAACCGTAAGGCCTAGAGACTTGAAACCTGGCCAGATGGTAGGCCTCAATTTGGGGACAACCTATCAGAGTATGACCCCGATTGGCCCATAGGTGGCGCTACAGCAACCAAAAGTTCAAAATCTCTCATAACTCTTAGACCGTTTGTCCCAGGATCAAGTGTCTTATATCGTTGGAATCCTTGGCTCAAGGCGGACAAAATGGCTATCTCCGATTTGGATGTAGGCAGGGAATATTTTCTGCTATGTCGAATTTTGTCCAAAACCTACTTTTGCGAACTAGTCCCTGGTTTTTCGCCCGATCGGAACCAAACCAGTCTAGGACAATTCTCCGGACTCTCTAGATCAATAATTATCGAAAAAAAGTTGAACTTTGGCATGTGGGTGGCTGTAACAGGGTCATTTAGAAAAGGGGCGTGGCAAAATACACTCAAAAGCCTATAAATCCCAAAGGAAAACTCAGAACTTCACAAAAATTGATGAGCATATGTGTCAGAACATGGTGAGGAAGCATGCAGAGTTTCATGGAGATCGGACCATAGGTGGCGCTATAACTGGCAAAAAGCCTTCATTCTTATTAGGGGTTCAAGCATGAAATGCTGAAACCCTATTGTAATTGTAAGGATTTGTAAAACGCATCGTGCAGGACAAACCGTAAGGCCTAGAGACTTGAAACCTGGCCAGATGGTAGGCCTCAATTTGGGGACAACCTATCAGAGTATGACCCCGATTGGCCCATAGGTGGCGCTACAGCAACCAAAAGTTCAAAATCGCTCATAACTCTTAGACCGTTTGTCCCAGGATCAAGTGTCTTATATCGTTGGAATCCTTGGCTCAAGGCGGACAAAATGGCTATCTCCGATTTGGATGTAGGCAGGGAATATTTTCTGCTATGTCGAATTTTGTCCAAAACCTACTTTTGCGAACTAGTCCCTGGTTTTTCGCCCGATCGGAACCAAACCAGTCTAGGACAATTCTCCGGACTCTCTAGATCAATAATTATAGAAAAAAAGTTGAACTTTGGCATGTGGGTGGCTGTAACAGGGTCATTTAGAAAAGGGGCGTGGCAAAATACACTCAAAAGCCTATAAATCCCAAAGGAAAACTCAGAACTTCACAAAAATTGATGAGCATATGTGTCAGAACATGGTGAGGAAGCATGCAGAGTTTCATGGAGATCGGACCATAGGTGGCGCTATAACTGGCAAAAAGCCTTCATTCTTATTAGGGGTTCAAGCATGAAATGCTGAAACCCTATTGTAATTGTAAGGATTTGTAAAACGCATCGTGCAGGACAAACCGTAAGGCCTAGAGACTTGAAACCTGGCCAGATGGTAGGCCTCAATTTGGGGACAACCTATCAGAGTATGACCCCGATTGGCCCATAGGTGGCGCTACAGCAACCAAAAGTTCAAAATCGCTCATAACTCTTAGACCGTTTGTCCCAGGATCAAGTGTCTTATATCGTTGGAATCCTTGGCTCAAGGCGGACAAAATGGCTATCTCCGATTTGGATGTAGGCAGGGAATATTTTCTGCTATGTCGAATTTTGTCCAAAACCTACTTTTGCGAACTAGTCCCTGGTTTTTCGCCCGATCGGAACCAAACCAGTCTAGGACAATTCTCCGGACTCTCTAGATCAATAATTATCGAAAAAAAGTTGAACTTTGGCATGTGGGTGGCTGTAACAGGGTCATTTAGAAAAGGGGCGTGGCAAAATACACTCAAAAGCCTATAAATCCCAAAGGAAAACTCAGAACTTCACAAAAATTGATGAGCATATGTGTCAGAACATGGTGAGGAAGCATGCAGAGTTTCATGGAGATCGGACCATAGGTGGCGCTATAACTGGCAAAAAGCCTTCATTCTTATTAGGGGTTCAAGCATGAAATGCTGAAACCCTATTGTAATTGTAAGGATTTGTAAAACGCATCGTGCAGGACAAACCGTAAGGCCTAGAGACTTGAAACCTGGCCAGATGGTAGGCCTCAATTTGGGGACAACCTATCAGAGTATGACCCCGATTGGCCCATAGGTGGCGCTACAGCAACCAAAAGTTCAAAATCGCTCATAACTCTTAGACCGTTTGTCCCAGGATCAAGTGTCTTATATCGTTGGAATCCTTGGCTCAAGGCGGACAAAATGGCTATCTCCGATTTGGATGTAGGCAGGGAATATTTTCTGCTATGTCGAATTTTGTCCAAAACCTACTTTTGCGAACTAGTCCCTGGTTTTTCGCCCGATCGGAACCAAACCAGTCTAGGACAATTCTCCGGACTCTCTAGATCAATAATTATCGAAAAAAAGTTGAACTTTGGCATGTGGGTGGCTGTAACAGGGTCATTTAGAAAAGGGGCGTGGCAAAATACACTCAAAAGCCTATAAATCCCAAAGGAAAACTCAGAACTTCACAAAAATTGATGAGCATATGTGTCAGAACATGGTGAGGAAGCATGCAGAGTTTCATGGAGATCGGACCATAGGTGGCGCTATAACTGGCAAAAAGCCTTCATTCTTATTAGGGGTTCAAGCATGAAATGCTGAAACCCTATTGTAATTGTAAGGATTTGTAAAACGCATCGTGCAGGACAAACCGTAAGGCCTAGAGACTTGAAACCTGGCCAGATGGTAGGCCTCAATTTGGGGACAACCTATCAGAGTATGACCCCGATTGGCCCATAGGTGGCGCTACAGCAACCAAAAGTTCAAAATCGCTCATAACTCTTAGACCGTTTGTCCCAGGATCAAGTGTCTTATATCGTTGGAATCCTTGGCTCAAGGCGGACAAAATGGCTATCTCCGATTTGGATGTAGGCAGGGAATATTTTCTGCTATGTCGAATTTTGTCCAAAACCTACTTTTGCGAACTAGTCCCTGGTTTTTCGCCCGATCGGAACCAAACCAGTCTAGGACAATTCTCCGGACTCTCTAGATCAATAATTATAGAAAAAAAGTTGAACTTTGGCATGTGGGTGGCTGTAACAGGGTCATTTAGAAAAGGGGCGTGGCAAAATACACTCAAAAGCCTATAAATCCCAAAGGAAAACTCAGAACTTCACAAAAATTGATGAGCATATGTGTCAGAACATGGTGAGGAAGCATGCAGAGTTTCATGGAGATCGGACCATAGGTGGCGCTATAACTGGCAAAAAGCCTTCATTCTTATTAGGGGTTCAAGCATGAAATGCTGAAACCCTATTGTAATTGTAAGGATTTGTAAAACGCATCGTGCAGGACAAACCGTAAGGCCTAGAGACTTGAAACCTGGCCAGATGGTAGGCCTCAATTTGGGGACAACCTATCAGAGTATGACCCCGATTGGCCCATAGGTGGCGCTACAGCAACCAAAAGTTCAAAATCGCTCATAACTCTTAGACCGTTTGTCCCAGGATCAAGTGTCTTATATCGTTGGAATCCTTGGCTCAAGGCGGACAAAATGGCTATCTCCGATTTGGATGTAGGCAGGGAATATTTTCTGCTATGTCGAATTTTGTCCAAAACCTACTTTTGCGAACTAGTCCCTGGTTTTTCGCCCGATCGGAACCAAACCAGTCTAGGACAATTCTCCGGACTCTCTAGATCAATAATTATCGAAAAAAAGTTGAACTTTGGCATGTGGGTGGCTGTAACAGGGTCATTTAGAAAAGGGGCGTGGCAAAATACACTCAAAAGCCTATAAATCCCAAAGGAAAACTCAGAACTTCACAAAAATTGATGAGCATATGTGTCAGAACATGGTGAGGAAGCATGCAGAGTTTCATGGAGATCGGACCATAGGTGGCGCTATAACTGGCAAAAAGCCTTCATTCTTATTAGGGGTTCAAGCATGAAATGCTGAAACCCTATTGTAATTGTAAGGATTTGTAAAACGCATCGTGCAGGACAAACCGTAAGGCCTAGAGACTTGAAACCTGGCCAGATGGTAGGCCTCAATTTGGGGACAACCTATCAGAGTATGACCCCGATTGGCCCATAGGTGGCGCTACAGCAACCAAAAGTTCAAAATCGCTCATAACTCTTAGACCGTTTGTCCCAGGATCAAGTGTCTTATATCGTTGGAATCCTTGGCTCAAGGCGGACAAAATGGCTATCTCCGATTTGGATGTAGGCAGGGAATATTTTCTGCTATGTCGAATTTTGTCCAAAACCTACTTTTGCGAACTAGTCCCTGGTTTTTCGCCCGATCGGAACCAAACCAGTCTAGGACAATTCTCCGGACTCTCTAGATCAATAATTATAGAAAAAAAGTTGAACTTTGGCATGTGGGTGGCTGTAACAGGGTCATTTAGAAAAGGGGCGTGGCAAAATACACTCAAAAGCCTATAAATCCCAAAGGAAAACTCAGAACTTCACAAAAATTGATGAGCATATGTGTCAGAACATGGTGAGGAAGCATGCAGAGTTTCATGGAGATCGGACCATAGGTGGCGCTATAACTGGCAAAAAGCCTTCATTCTTATTAGGGGTTCAAGCATGAAATGCTGAAACCCTATTGTAATTGTAAGGATTTGTAAAACGCATCGTGCAGGACAAACCGTAAGGCCTAGAGACTTGAAACCTGGCCAGATGGTAGGCCTCAATTTGGGGACAACCTATCAGAGTATGACCCCGATTGGCCCATAGGTGGCGCTACAGCAACCAAAAGTTCAAAATCGCTCATAACTCTTAGACCGTTTGTCCCAGGATCAAGTGTCTTATATCGTTGGAATCCTTGGCTCAAGGCGGACAAAATGGCTATCTCCGATTTGGATGTAGGCAGGGAATATTTTCTGCTATGTCGAATTTTGTCCAAAACCTACTTTTGCGAACTAGTCCCTGGTTTTTCGCCCGATCGGAACCAAACCAGTCTAGGACAATTCTCCGGACTCTCTAGATCAATAATTATCGAAAAAAAAGTTGAACTTTGGCATGTGGGTGGCTGTAACAGGGTCATTTAGAAAAGGGGCGTGGCAAAATACACTCAAAAGCCTATAAATCCCAAAGGAAAACTCAGAACTTCACAAAAATTGATGAGCATATGTGTCAGAACATGGTGAGGAAGCATGCAGAGTTTCATGGAGATCGGACCATAGGTGGCGCTATAACTGGCAAAAAGCCTTCATTCTTATTAGGGGTTCAAGCATGAAATGCTGAAACCCTATTGTAATTGTAAGGATTTGTAAAACGCATCGTGCAGGACAAACCGTAAGGCCTAGAGACTTGAAACCTGGCCAGATGGTAGGCCTCAATTTGGGGACAACCTATCAGAGTATGACCCCGATTGGCCCATAGGTGGCGCTACAGCAACCAAAAGTTCAAAATCGCTCATAACTCTTAGACCGTTTGTCCCAGGATCAAGTGTCTTATATCGTTGGAATCCTTGGCTCAAGGCGGACAAAATGGATATCTCCGATTTGGATGTAGGCAGGGAATATTTTCTGCTATGTCGAATTTTGTCCAAAACCTACTTTTGCGAACTAGTCCCTGGTTTTTCGCCCGATCGGAACCAAACCAGTCTAGGACAATTCTCCGGACTCTCTAGATCAATAATTATCGAAAAAAAGTTGAACTTTGGCATGTGGGTGGCTGTAACAGGGTCATTTAGAAAAGGGGCGTGGCAAAATACACTCAAAAGCCTATAAATCCCAAAGGAAAACTCAGAACTTCACAAAAATTGATGAGCATATGTGTCAGAACATGGTGAGGAAGCATGCAGAGTTTCATGGAGATCGGACCATAGGTGGCGCTATAACTGGCAAAAAGCCTTCATTCTTATTAGGGGTTCAAGCATGAAATGCTGAAACCCTATTGTAATTGTAAGGATTTGTAAAACGCATCGTGCAGGACAAACCGTAAGGCCTAGAGACTTGAAACCTGGCCAGATGGTAGGCCTCAATTTGGGGACAACCTATCAGAGTATGACCCCGATTGGCCCATAGGTGGCGCTACAGCAACCAAAAGTTCAAAATCGCTCATAACTCTTAGACCGTTTGTCCCAGGATCAAGTGTCTTATATCGTTGGAATCCTTGGCTCAAGGCGGACAAAATGGCTATCTCCGATTTGGATGTAGGCAGGGAATATTTTCTGCTATGTCGAATTTTGTCCAAAACCTACTTTTGCGAACTAGTCCCTGGTTTTTCGCCCGATCGGAACCAAACCAGTCTAGGACAATTCTCCGGACTCTCTAGATCAATAATTATCGAAAAAAAAGTTGAACTTTGGCATGTGGGTGGCTGTAACAGGGTCATTTAGAAAAGGGGCGTGGCAAAATACACTCAAAAGCCTATAAATCCCAAAGGAAAACTCAGAACTTCACAAAAATTGATGAGCATATGTGTCAGAACATGGTGAGGAAGCATGCAGAGTTTCATGGAGATCGGACCATAGGTGGCGCTATAACTGGCAAAAAGCCTTCATTCTTATTAGGGGTTCAAGCATGAAATGCTGAAACCCTATTGTAATTGTAAGGATTTGTAAAACGCATCGTGCAGGACAAACCGTAAGGCCTAGAGACTTGAAACCTGGCCAGATGGTAGGCCTCAATTTGGGGACAACCTATCAGAGTATGACCCCGATTGGCCCATAGGTGGCGCTACAGCAACCAAAAGTTCAAAATCGCTCATAACTCTTAGACCGTTTGTCCCAGGATCAAGTGTCTTATATCGTTGGAATCCTTGGCTCAAGGCGGACAAAATGGCTATCTCCGATTTGGATGTAGGCAGGGAATATTTTCTGCTATGTCGAATTTTGTCCAAAACCTACTTTTGCGAACTAGTCCCTGGTTTTTCGCCCGATCGGAACCAAACCAGTCTAGGACAATTCTCCGGACTCTCTAGATCAATAATTATCGAAAAAAAGTTGAACTTTGGCATGTGGGTGGCTGTAACAGGGTCATTTAGAAAAGGGGCGTGGCAAAATACACTCAAAAGCCTATAAATCCCAAAGGAAAACTCAGAACTTCACAAAAATTGATGAGCATATGTGTCAGAACATGGTGAGGAAGCATGCAGAGTTTCATGGAGATCGGACCATAGGTGGCGCTATAACTGGCAAAAAGCCTTCATTCTTATTAGGGGTTCAAGCATGAAATGCTGAAACCCTATTGTAATTGTAAGGATTTGTAAAACGCATCGTGCAGGACAAACCGTAAGGCCTAGAGACTTGAAACCTGGCCAGATGGTAGGCCTCAATTTGGGGACAACCTATCAGAGTATGACCCCGATTGGCCCATAGGTGGCGCTACAGCAACCAAAAGTTCAAAATCGCTCATAACTCTTAGACCGTTTGTCCCAGGATCAAGTGTCTTATATCGTTGGAATCCTTGGCTCAAGGCGGACAAAATGGCTATCTCCGATTTGGATGTAGGCAGGGAATATTTTCTGCTATGTCGAATTTTGTCCAAAACCTACTTTTGCGAACTAGTCCCTGGTTTTTCGCCCGATCGGAACCAAACCAGTCTAGGACAATTCTCCGGACTCTCTAGATCAATAATTATAGAAAAAAAGTTGAACTTTGGCATGTGGGTGGCTGTAACAGGGTCATTTAGAAAAGGGGCGTGGCAAAATACACTCAAAAGCCTATAAATCCCAAAGGAAAACTCAGAACTTCACAAAAATTGATGAGCATATGTGTCAGAACATGGTGAGGAAGCATGCAGAGTTTCATGGAGATCGGACCATAGGTGGCGCTATAACTGGCAAAAAGCCTTCATTCTTATTAGGGGTTCAAGCATGAAATGCTGAAACCCTATTGTAATTGTAAGGATTTGTAAAACGCATCGTGCAGGACAAACCGTAAGGCCTAGAGACTTGAAACCTGGCCAGATGGTAGGCCTCAATTTGGGGACAACCTATCAGAGTATGACCCCGATTGGCCCATAGGTGGCGCTACAGCAACCAAAAGTTCAAAATCGCTCATAACTCTTAGACCGTTTGTCCCAGGATCAAGTGTCTTATATCGTTGGAATCCTTGGCTCAAGGCGGACAAAATGGCTATCTCCGATTTGGATGTAGGCAGGGAATATTTTCTGCTATGTCGAATTTTGTCCAAAACCTACTTTTGCGAACTAGTCCCTGGTTTTTCGCCCGATCGGAACCAAACCAGTCTAGGACAATTCTCCGGACTCTCTAGATCAATAATTATCGAAAAAAAAGTTGAACTTTGGCATGTGGGTGGCTGTAACAGGGTCATTTAGAAAAGGGGCGTGGCAAAATACACTCAAAAGCCTATAAATCCCAAAGGAAAACTCAGAACTTCACAAAAATTGATGAGCATATGTGTCAGAACATGGTGAGGAAGCATGCAGAGTTTCATGGAGATCGGACCATAGGTGGCGCTATAACTGGCAAAAAGCCTTCATTCTTATTAGGGGTTCAAGCATGAAATGCTGAAACCCTATTGTAATTGTAAGGATTTGTAAAACGCATCGTGCAGGACAAACCGTAAGGCCTAGAGACTTGAAACCTGGCCAGATGGTAGGCCTCAATTTGGGGACAACCTATCAGAGTATGACCCCGATTGGCCCATAGGTGGCGCTACAGCAACCAAAAGTTCAAAATCGCTCATAACTCTTAGACCGTTTGTCCCAGGATCAAGTGTCTTATATCGTTGGAATCCTTGGCTCAAGGCGGACAAAATGGCTATCTCCGATTTGGATGTAGGCAGGGAATATTTTCTGCTATGTCGAATTTTGTCCAAAACCTACTTTTGCGAACTAGTCCCTGGTTTTTCGCCCGATCGGAACCAAACCAGTCTAGGACAATTCTCCGGACTCTCTAGATCAATAATTATCGAAAAAAAGTTGAACTTTGGCATGTGGGTGGCTGTAACAGGGTCATTTAGAAAAGGGGCGTGGCAAAATACACTCAAAAGCCTATAAATCCCAAAGGAAAACTCAGAACTTCACAAAAATTGATGAGCATATGTGTCAGAACATGGTGAGGAAGCATGCAGAGTTTCATGGAGATCGGACCATAGGTGGCGCTATAACTGGCAAAAAGCCTTCATTCTTATTAGGGGTTCAAGCATGAAATGCTGAAACCCTATTGTAATTGTAAGGATTTGTAAAACGCATCGTGCAGGACAAACCGTAAGGCCTAGAGACTTGAAACCTGGCCAGATGGTAGGCCTCAATTTGGGGACAACCTATCAGAGTATGACCCCGATTGGCCCATAGGTGGCGCTACAGCAACCAAAAGTTCAAAATCGCTCATAACTCTTAGACCGTTTGTCCCAGGATCAAGTGTCTTATATCGTTGGAATCCTTGGCTCAAGGCGGACAAAATGGCTATCTCCGATTTGGATGTAGGCAGGGAATATTTTCTGCTATGTCGAATTTTGTCCAAAACCTACTTTTGCGAACTAGTCCCTGGTTTTTCGCCCGATCGGAACCAAACCAGTCTAGGACAATTCTCCGGACTCTCTAGATCAATAATTATCGAAAAAAAAGTTGAACTTTGGCATGTGGGTGGCTGTAACAGGGTCATTTAGAAAAGGGGCGTGGCAAAATACACTCAAAAGCCTATAAATCCCAAAGGAAAACTCAGAACTTCACAAAAATTGATGAGCATATGTGTCAGAACATGGTGAGGAAGCATGCAGAGTTTCATGGAGATCGGACCATAGGTGGCGCTATAACTGGCAAAAAGCCTTCATTCTTATTAGGGGTTCAAGCATGAAATGCTGAAACCCTATTGTAATTGTAAGGATTTGTAAAACGCATCGTGCAGGACAAACCGTAAGGCCTAGAGACTTGAAACCTGGCCAGATGGTAGGCCTCAATTTGGGGACAACCTATCAGAGTATGACCCCGATTGGCCCATAGGTGGCGCTACAGCAACCAAAAGTTCAAAATCGCTCATAACTCTTAGACCGTTTGTCCCAGGATCAAGTGTCTTATATCGTTGGAATCCTTGGCTCAAGGCGGACAAAATGGATATCTCCGATTTGGATGTAGGCAGGGAATATTTTCTGCTATGTCGAATTTTGTCCAAAACCTACTTTTGCGAACTAGTCCCTGGTTTTTCGCCCGATCGGAACCAAACCAGTCTAGGACAATTCTCCGGACTCTCTAGATCAATAATTATCGAAAAAAAGTTGAACTTTGGCATGTGGGTGGCTGTAACAGGGTCATTTAGAAAAGGGGCGTGGCAAAATACACTCAAAAGCCTATAAATCCCAAAGGAAAACTCAGAACTTCACAAAAATTGATGAGCATATGTGTCAGAACATGGTGAGGAAGCATGCAGAGTTTCATGGAGATCGGACCATAGGTGGCGCTATAACTGGCAAAAAGCCTTCATTCTTATTAGGGGTTCAAGCATGAAATGCTGAAACCCTATTGTAATTGTAAGGATTTGTAAAACGCATCGTGCAGGACAAACCGTAAGGCCTAGAGACTTGAAACCTGGCCAGATGGTAGGCCTCAATTTGGGGACAACCTATCAGAGTATGACCCCGATTGGCCCATAGGTGGCGCTACAGCAACCAAAAGTTCAAAATCGCTCATAACTCTTAGACCGTTTGTCCCAGGATCAAGTGTCTTATATCGTTGGAATCCTTGGCTCAAGGCGGACAAAATGGCTATCTCCGATTTGGATGTAGGCAGGGAATATTTTCTGCTATGTCGAATTTTGTCCAAAACCTACTTTTGCGAACTAGTCCCTGGTTTTTCGCCCGATCGGAACCAAACCAGTCTAGGACAATTCTCCGGACTCTCTAGATCAATAATTATCGAAAAAAAAGTTGAACTTTGGCATGTGGGTGGCTGTAACAGGGTCATTTAGAAAAGGGGCGTGGCAAAATACACTCAAAAGCCTATAAATCCCAAAGGAAAACTCAGAACTTCACAAAAATTGATGAGCATATGTGTCAGAACATGGTGAGGAAGCATGCAGAGTTTCATGGAGATCGGACCATAGGTGGCGCTATAACTGGCAAAAAGCCTTCATTCTTATTAGGGGTTCAAGCATGAAATGCTGAAACCCTATTGTAATTGTAAGGATTTGTAAAACGCATCGTGCAGGACAAACCGTAAGGCCTAGAGACTTGAAACCTGGCCAGATGGTAGGCCTCAATTTGGGGACAACCTATCAGAGTATGACCCCGATTGGCCCATAGGTGGCGCTACAGCAACCAAAAGTTCAAAATCGCTCATAACTCTTAGACCGTTTGTCCCAGGATCAAGTGTCTTATATCGTTGGAATCCTTGGCTCAAGGCGGACAAAATGGCTATCTCCGATTTGGATGTAGGCAGGGAATATTTTCTGCTATGTCGAATTTTGTCCAAAACCTACTTTTGCGAACTAGTCCCTGGTTTTTCGCCCGATCGGAACCAAACCAGTCTAGGACAATTCTCCGGACTCTCTAGATCAATAATTATCGAAAAAAAGTTGAACTTTGGCATGTGGGTGGCTGTAACAGGGTCATTTAGAAAAGGGGCGTGGCAAAATACACTCAAAAGCCTATAAATCCCAAAGGAAAACTCAGAACTTCACAAAAATTGATGAGCATATGTGTCAGAACATGGTGAGGAAGCATGCAGAGTTTCATGGAGATCGGACCATAGGTGGCGCTATAACTGGCAAAAAGCCTTCATTCTTATTAGGGGTTCAAGCATGAAATGCTGAAACCCTATTGTAATTGTAAGGATTTGTAAAACGCATCGTGCAGGACAAACCGTAAGGCCTAGAGACTTGAAACCTGGCCAGATGGTAGGCCTCAATTTGGGGACAACCTATCAGAGTATGACCCCGATTGGCCCATAGGTGGCGCTACAGCAACCAAAAGTTCAAAATCGCTCATAACTCTTAGACCGTTTGTCCCAGGATCAAGTGTCTTATATCGTTGGAATCCTTGGCTCAAGGCGGACAAAATGGCTATCTCCGATTTGGATGTAGGCAGGGAATATTTTCTGCTATGTCGAATTTTGTCCAAAACCTACTTTTGCGAACTAGTCCCTGGTTTTTCGCCCGATCGGAACCAAACCAGTCTAGGACAATTCTCCGGACTCTCTAGATCAATAATTATAGAAAAAAAGTTGAACTTTGGCATGTGGGTGGCTGTAACAGGGTCATTTAGAAAAGGGGCGTGGCAAAATACACTCAAAAGCCTATAAATCCCAAAGGAAAACTCAGAACTTCACAAAAATTGATGAGCATATGTGTCAGAACATGGTGAGGAAGCATGCAGAGTTTCATGGAGATCGGACCATAGGTGGCGCTATAACTGGCAAAAAGCCTTCATTCTTATTAGGGGTTCAAGCATGAAATGCTGAAACCCTATTGTAATTGTAAGGATTTGTAAAACGCATCGTGCAGGACAAACCGTAAGGCCTAGAGACTTGAAACCTGGCCAGATGGTAGGCCTCAATTTGGGGACAACCTATCAGAGTATGACCCCGATTGGCCCATAGGTGGCGCTACAGCAACCAAAAGTTCAAAATCGCTCATAACTCTTAGACCGTTTGTCCCAGGATCAAGTGTCTTATATCGTTGGAATCCTTGGCTCAAGGCGGACAAAATGGCTATCTCCGATTTGGATGTAGGCAGGGAATATTTTCTGCTATGTCGAATTTTGTCCAAAACCTACTTTTGCGAACTAGTCCCTGGTTTTTCGCCCGATCGGAACCAAACCAGTCTAGGACAATTCTCCGGACTCTCTAGATCAATAATTATCGAAAAAAAAGTTGAACTTTGGCATGTGGGTGGCTGTAACAGGGTCATTTAGAAAAGGGGCGTGGCAAAATACACTCAAAAGCCTATAAATCCCAAAGGAAAACTCAGAACTTCACAAAAATTGATGAGCATATGTGTCAGAACATGGTGAGGAAGCATGCAGAGTTTCATGGAGATCGGACCATAGGTGGCGCTATAACTGGCAAAAAGCCTTCATTCTTATTAGGGGTTCAAGCATGAAATGCTGAAACCCTATTGTAATTGTAAGGATTTGTAAAACGCATCGTGCAGGACAAACCGTAAGGCCTAGAGACTTGAAACCTGGCCAGATGGTAGGCCTCAATTTGGGGACAACCTATCAGAGTATGACCCCGATTGGCCCATAGGTGGCGCTACAGCAACCAAAAGTTCAAAATCGCTCATAACTCTTAGACCGTTTGTCCCAGGATCAAGTGTCTTATATCGTTGGAATCCTTGGCTCAAGGCGGACAAAATGGCTATCTCCGATTTGGATGTAGGCAGGGAATATTTTCTGCTATGTCGAATTTTGTCCAAAACCTACTTTTGCGAACTAGTCCCTGGTTTTTCGCCCGATCGGAACCAAACCAGTCTAGGACAATTCTCCGGACTCTCTAGATCAATAATTATCGAAAAAAAGTTGAACTTTGGCATGTGGGTGGCTGTAACAGGGTCATTTAGAAAAGGGGCGTGGCAAAATACACTCAAAAGCCTATAAATCCCAAAGGAAAACTCAGAACTTCACAAAAATTGATGAGCATATGTGTCAGAACATGGTGAGGAAGCATGCAGAGTTTCATGGAGATCGGACCATAGGTGGCGCTATAACTGGCAAAAAGCCTTCATTCTTATTAGGGGTTCAAGCATGAAATGCTGAAACCCTATTGTAATTGTAAGGATTTGTAAAACGCATCGTGCAGGACAAACCGTAAGGCCTAGAGACTTGAAACCTGGCCAGATGGTAGGCCTCAATTTGGGGACAACCTATCAGAGTATGACCCCGATTGGCCCATAGGTGGCGCTACAGCAACCAAAAGTTCAAAATCGCTCATAACTCTTAGACCGTTTGTCCCAGGATCAAGTGTCTTATATCGTTGGAATCCTTGGCTCAAGGCGGACAAAATGGCTATCTCCGATTTGGATGTAGGCAGGGAATATTTTCTGCTATGTCGAATTTTGTCCAAAACCTACTTTTGCGAACTAGTCCCTGGTTTTTCGCCCGATCGGAACCAAACCAGTCTAGGACAATTCTCCGGACTCTCTAGATCAATAATTATCGAAAAAAAGTTGAACTTTGGCATGTGGGTGGCTGTAACAGGGTCATTTAGAAAAGGGGCGTGGCAAAATACACTCAAAAGCCTATAAATCCCAAAGGAAAACTCAGAACTTCACAAAAATTGATGAGCATATGTGTCAGAACATGGTGAGGAAGCATGCAGAGTTTCATGGAGATCGGACCATAGGTGGCGCTATAACTGGCAAAAAGCCTTCATTCTTATTAGGGGTTCAAGCATGAAATGCTGAAACCCTATTGTAATTGTAAGGATTTGTAAAACGCATCGTGCAGGACAAACCGTAAGGCCTAGAGACTTGAAACCTGGCCAGATGGTAGGCCTCAATTTGGGGACAACCTATCAGAGTATGACCCCGATTGGCCCATAGGTGGCGCTACAGCAACCAAAAGTTCAAAATCGCTCATAACTCTTAGACCGTTTGTCCCAGGATCAAGTGTCTTATATCGTTGGAATCCTTGGCTCAAGGCGGACAAAATGGCTATCTCCGATTTGGATGTAGGCAGGGAATATTTTCTGCTATGTCGAATTTTGTCCAAAACCTACTTTTGCGAACTAGTCCCTGGTTTTTCGCCCGATCGGAACCAAACCAGTCTAGGACAATTCTCCGGACTCTCTAGATCAATAATTATAGAAAAAAAGTTGAACTTTGGCATGTGGGTGGCTGTAACAGGGTCATTTAGAAAAGGGGCGTGGCAAAATACACTCAAAAGCCTATAAATCCCAAAGGAAAACTCAGAACTTCACAAAAATTGATGAGCATATGTGTCAGAACATGGTGAGGAAGCATGCAGAGTTTCATGGAGATCGGACCATAGGTGGCGCTATAACTGGCAAAAAGCCTTCATTCTTATTAGGGGTTCAAGCATGAAATGCTGAAACCCTATTGTAATTGTAAGGATTTGTAAAACGCATCGTGCAGGACAAACCGTAAGGCCTAGAGACTTGAAACCTGGCCAGATGGTAGGCCTCAATTTGGGGACAACCTATCAGAGTATGACCCCGATTGGCCCATAGGTGGCGCTACAGCAACCAAAAGTTCAAAATCGCTCATAACTCTTAGACCGTTTGTCCCAGGATCAAGTGTCTTATATCGTTGGAATCCTTGGCTCAAGGCGGACAAAATGGCTATCTCCGATTTGGATGTAGGCAGGGAATATTTTCTGCTATGTCGAATTTTGTCCAAAACCTACTTTTGCGAACTAGTCCCTGGTTTTTCGCCCGATCGGAACCAAACCAGTCTAGGACAATTCTCCGGACTCTCTAGATCAATAATTATCGAAAAAAAGTTGAACTTTGGCATGTGGGTGGCTGTAACAGGGTCATTTAGAAAAGGGGCGTGGCAAAATACACTCAAAAGCCTATAAATCCCAAAGGAAAACTCAGAACTTCACAAAAATTGATGAGCATATGTGTCAGAACATGGTGAGGAAGCATGCAGAGTTTCATGGAGATCGGACCATAGGTGGCGCTATAACTGGCAAAAAGCCTTCATTCTTATTAGGGGTTCAAGCATGAAATGCTGAAACCCTATTGTAATTGTAAGGATTTGTAAAACGCATCGTGCAGGACAAACCGTAAGGCCTAGAGACTTGAAACCTGGCCAGATGGTAGGCCTCAATTTGGGGACAACCTATCAGAGTATGACCCCGATTGGCCCATAGGTGGCGCTACAGCAACCAAAAGTTCAAAATCGCTCATAACTCTTAGACCGTTTGTCCCAGGATCAAGTGTCTTATATCGTTGGAATCCTTGGCTCAAGGCGGACAAAATGGCTATCTCCGATTTGGATGTAGGCAGGGAATATTTTCTGCTATGTCGAATTTTGTCCAAAACCTACTTTTGCGAACTAGTCCCTGGTTTTTCGCCCGATCGGAACCAAACCAGTCTAGGACAATTCTCCGGACTCTCTAGATCAATAATTATCGAAAAAAAGTTGAACTTTGGCATGTGGGTGGCTGTAACAGGGTCATTTAGAAAAGGGGCGTGGCAAAATACACTCAAAAGCCTATAAATCCCAAAGGAAAACTCAGAACTTCACAAAAATTGATGAGCATATGTGTCAGAACATGGTGAGGAAGCATGCAGAGTTTCATGGAGATCGGACCATAGGTGGCGCTATAACTGGCAAAAAGCCTTCATTCTTATTAGGGGTTCAAGCATGAAATGCTGAAACCCTATTGTAATTGTAAGGATTTGTAAAACGCATCGTGCAGGACAAACCGTAAGGCCTAGAGACTTGAAACCTGGCCAGATGGTAGGCCTCAATTTGGGGACAACCTATCAGAGTATGACCCCGATTGGCCCATAGGTGGCGCTACAGCAACCAAAAGTTCAAAATCGCTCATAACTCTTAGACCGTTTGTCCCAGGATCAAGTGTCTTATATCGTTGGAATCCTTGGCTCAAGGCGGACAAAATGGCTATCTCCGATTTGGATGTAGGCAGGGAATATTTTCTGCTATGTCGAATTTTGTCCAAAACCTACTTTTGCGAACTAGTCCCTGGTTTTTCGCCCGATCGGAACCAAACCAGTCTAGGACAATTCTCCGGACTCTCTAGATCAATAATTATCGAAAAAAAGTTGAACTTTGGCATGTGGGTGGCTGTAACAGGGTCATTTAGAAAAGGGGCGTGGCAAAATACACTCAAAAGCCTATAAATCCCAAAGGAAAACTCAGAACTTCACAAAAATTGATGAGCATATGTGTCAGAACATGGTGAGGAAGCATGCAGAGTTTCATGGAGATCGGACCATAGGTGGCGCTATAACTGGCAAAAAGCCTTCATTCTTATTAGGGGTTCAAGCATGAAATGCTGAAACCCTATTGTAATTGTAAGGATTTGTAAAACGCATCGTGCAGGACAAACCGTAAGGCCTAGAGACTTGAAACCTGGCCAGATGGTAGGCCTCAATTTGGGGACAACCTATCAGAGTATGACCCCGATTGGCCCATAGGTGGCGCTACAGCAACCAAAAGTTCAAAATCGCTCATAACTCTTAGACCGTTTGTCCCAGGATCAAGTGTCTTATATCGTTGGAATCCTTGGCTCAAGGCGGACAAAATGGCTATCTCCGATTTGGATGTAGGCAGGGAATATTTTCTGCTATGTCGAATTTTGTCCAAAACCTACTTTTGCGAACTAGTCCCTGGTTTTTCGCCCGATCGGAACCAAACCAGTCTAGGACAATTCTCCGGACTCTCTAGATCAATAATTATCGAAAAAAAGTTGAACTTTGGCATGTGGGTGGCTGTAACAGGGTCATTTAGAAAAGGGGCGTGGCAAAATACACTCAAAAGCCTATAAATCCCAAAGGAAAACTCAGAACTTCACAAAAATTGATGAGCATATGTGTCAGAACATGGTGAGGAAGCATGCAGAGTTTCATGGAGATCGGACCATAGGTGGCGCTATAACTGGCAAAAAGCCTTCATTCTTATTAGGGGTTCAAGCATGAAATGCTGAAACCCTATTGTAATTGTAAGGATTTGTAAAACGCATCGTGCAGGACAAACCGTAAGGCCTAGAGACTTGAAACCTGGCCAGATGGTAGGCCTCAATTTGGGGACAACCTATCAGAGTATGACCCCGATTGGCCCATAGGTGGCGCTACAGCAACCAAAAGTTCAAAATCGCTCATAACTCTTAGACCGTTTGTCCCAGGATCAAGTGTCTTATATCGTTGGAATCCTTGGCTCAAGGCGGACAAAATGGCTATCTCCGATTTGGATGTAGGCAGGGAATATTTTCTGCTATGTCGAATTTTGTCCAAAACCTACTTTTGCGAACTAGTCCCTGGTTTTTCGCCCGATCGGAACCAAACCAGTCTAGGACAATTCTCCGGACTCTCTAGATCAATAATTATAGAAAAAAAGTTGAACTTTGGCATGTGGGTGGCTGTAACAGGGTCATTTAGAAAAGGGGCGTGGCAAAATACACTCAAAAGCCTATAAATCCCAAAGGAAAACTCAGAACTTCACAAAAATTGATGAGCATATGTGTCAGAACATGGTGAGGAAGCATGCAGAGTTTCATGGAGATCGGACCATAGGTGGCGCTATAACTGGCAAAAAGCCTTCATTCTTATTAGGGGTTCAAGCATGAAATGCTGAAACCCTATTGTAATTGTAAGGATTTGTAAAACGCATCGTGCAGGACAAACCGTAAGGCCTAGAGACTTGAAACCTGGCCAGATGGTAGGCCTCAATTTGGGGACAACCTATCAGAGTATGACCCCGATTGGCCCATAGGTGGCGCTACAGCAACCAAAAGTTCAAAATCGCTCATAACTCTTAGACCGTTTGTCCCAGGATCAAGTGTCTTATATCGTTGGAATCCTTGGCTCAAGGCGGACAAAATGGCTATCTCCGATTTGGATGTAGGCAGGGAATATTTTCTGCTATGTCGAATTTTGTCCAAAACCTACTTTTGCGAACTAGTCCCTGGTTTTTCGCCCGATCGGAACCAAACCAGTCTAGGACAATTCTCCGGACTCTCTAGATCAATAATTATCGAAAAAAAGTTGAACTTTGGCATGTGGGTGGCTGTAACAGGGTCATTTAGAAAAGGGGCGTGGCAAAATACACTCAAAAGCCTATAAATCCCAAAGGAAAACTCAGAACTTCACAAAAATTGATGAGCATATGTGTCAGAACATGGTGAGGAAGCATGCAGAGTTTCATGGAGATCGGACCATAGGTGGCGCTATAACTGGCAAAAAGCCTTCATTCTTATTAGGGGTTCAAGCATGAAATGCTGAAACCCTATTGTAATTGTAAGGATTTGTAAAACGCATCGTGCAGGACAAACCGTAAGGCCTAGAGACTTGAAACCTGGCCAGATGGTAGGCCTCAATTTGGGGACAACCTATCAGAGTATGACCCCGATTGGCCCATAGGTGGCGCTACAGCAACCAAAAGTTCAAAATCGCTCATAACTCTTAGACCGTTTGTCCCAGGATCAAGTGTCTTATATCGTTGGAATCCTTGGCTCAAGGCGGACAAAATGGCTATCTCCGATTTGGATGTAGGCAGGGAATATTTTCTGCTATGTCGAATTTTGTCCAAAACCTACTTTTGCGAACTAGTCCCTGGTTTTTCGCCCGATCGGAACCAAACCAGTCTAGGACAATTCTCCGGACTCTCTAGATCAATAATTATCGAAAAAAAGTTGAACTTTGGCATGTGGGTGGCTGTAACAGGGTCATTTAGAAAAGGGGCGTGGCAAAATACACTCAAAAGCCTATAAATCCCAAAGGAAAACTCAGAACTTCACAAAAATTGATGAGCATATGTGTCAGAACATGGTGAGGAAGCATGCAGAGTTTCATGGAGATCGGACCATAGGTGGCGCTATAACTGGCAAAAAGCCTTCATTCTTATTAGGGGTTCAAGCATGAAATGCTGAAACCCTATTGTAATTGTAAGGATTTGTAAAACGCATCGTGCAGGACAAACCGTAAGGCCTAGAGACTTGAAACCTGGCCAGATGGTAGGCCTCAATTTGGGGACAACCTATCAGAGTATGACCCCGATTGGCCCATAGGTGGCGCTACAGCAACCAAAAGTTCAAAATCGCTCATAACTCTTAGACCGTTTGTCCCAGGATCAAGTGTCTTATATCGTTGGAATCCTTGGCTCAAGGCGGACAAAATGGCTATCTCCGATTTGGATGTAGGCAGGGAATATTTTCTGCTATGTCGAATTTTGTCCAAAACCTACTTTTGCGAACTAGTCCCTGGTTTTTCGCCCGATCGGAACCAAACCAGTCTAGGACAATTCTCCGGACTCTCTAGATCAATAATTATAGAAAAAAAGTTGAACTTTGGCATGTGGGTGGCTGTAACAGGGTCATTTAGAAAAGGGGCGTGGCAAAATACACTCAAAAGCCTATAAATCCCAAAGGAAAACTCAGAACTTCACAAAAATTGATGAGCATATGTGTCAGAACATGGTGAGGAAGCATGCAGAGTTTCATGGAGATCGGACCATAGGTGGCGCTATAACTGGCAAAAAGCCTTCATTCTTATTAGGGGTTCAAGCATGAAATGCTGAAACCCTATTGTAATTGTAAGGATTTGTAAAACGCATCGTGCAGGACAAACCGTAAGGCCTAGAGACTTGAAACCTGGCCAGATGGTAGGCCTCAATTTGGGGACAACCTATCAGAGTATGACCCCGATTGGCCCATAGGTGGCGCTACAGCAACCAAAAGTTCAAAATCGCTCATAACTCTTAGACCGTTTGTCCCAGGATCAAGTGTCTTATATCGTTGGAATCCTTGGCTCAAGGCGGACAAAATGGCTATCTCCGATTTGGATGTAGGCAGGGAATATTTTCTGCTATGTCGAATTTTGTCCAAAACCTACTTTTGCGAACTAGTCCCTGGTTTTTCGCCCGATCGGAACCAAACCAGTCTAGGACAATTCTCCGGACTCTCTAGATCAATAATTATCGAAAAAAAGTTGAACTTTGGCATGTGGGTGGCTGTAACAGGGTCATTTAGAAAAGGGGCGTGGCAAAATACACTCAAAAGCCTATAAATCCCAAAGGAAAACTCAGAACTTCACAAAAATTGATGAGCATATGTGTCAGAACATGGTGAGGAAGCATGCAGAGTTTCATGGAGATCGGACCATAGGTGGCGCTATAACTGGCAAAAAGCCTTCATTCTTATTAGGGGTTCAAGCATGAAATGCTGAAACCCTATTGTAATTGTAAGGATTTGTAAAACGCATCGTGCAGGACAAACCGTAAGGCCTAGAGACTTGAAACCTGGCCAGATGGTAGGCCTCAATTTGGGGACAACCTATCAGAGTATGACCCCGATTGGCCCATAGGTGGCGCTACAGCAACCAAAAGTTCAAAATCGCTCATAACTCTTAGACCGTTTGTCCCAGGATCAAGTGTCTTATATCGTTGGAATCCTTGGCTCAAGGCGGACAAAATGGCTATCTCCGATTTGGATGTAGGCAGGGAATATTTTCTGCTATGTCGAATTTTGTCCAAAACCTACTTTTGCGAACTAGTCCCTGGTTTTTCGCCCGATCGGAACCAAACCAGTCTAGGACAATTCTCCGGACTCTCTAGATCAATAATTATAGAAAAAAAGTTGAACTTTGGCATGTGGGTGGCTGTAACAGGGTCATTTAGAAAAGGGGCGTGGCAAAATACACTCAAAAGCCTATAAATCCCAAAGGAAAACTCAGAACTTCACAAAAATTGATGAGCATATGTGTCAGAACATGGTGAGGAAGCATGCAGAGTTTCATGGAGATCGGACCATAGGTGGCGCTATAACTGGCAAAAAGCCTTCATTCTTATTAGGGGTTCAAGCATGAAATGCTGAAACCCTATTGTAATTGTAAGGATTTGTAAAACGCATCGTGCAGGACAAACCGTAAGGCCTAGAGACTTGAAACCTGGCCAGATGGTAGGCCTCAATTTGGGGACAACCTATCAGAGTATGACCCCGATTGGCCCATAGGTGGCGCTACAGCAACCAAAAGTTCAAAATCGCTCATAACTCTTAGACCGTTTGTCCCAGGATCAAGTGTCTTATATCGTTGGAATCCTTGGCTCAAGGCGGACAAAATGGCTATCTCCGATTTGGATGTAGGCAGGGAATATTTTCTGCTATGTCGAATTTTGTCCAAAACCTACTTTTGCGAACTAGTCCCTGGTTTTTCGCCCGATCGGAACCAAACCAGTCTAGGACAATTCTCCGGACTCTCTAGATCAATAATTATCGAAAAAAAAGTTGAACTTTGGCATGTGGGTGGCTGTAACAGGGTCATTTAGAAAAGGGGCGTGGCAAAATACACTCAAAAGCCTATAAATCCCAAAGGAAAACTCAGAACTTCACAAAAATTGATGAGCATATGTGTCAGAACATGGTGAGGAAGCATGCAGAGTTTCATGGAGATCGGACCATAGGTGGCGCTATAACTGGCAAAAAGCCTTCATTCTTATTAGGGGTTCAAGCATGAAATGCTGAAACCCTATTGTAATTGTAAGGATTTGTAAAACGCATCGTGCAGGACAAACCGTAAGGCCTAGAGACTTGAAACCTGGCCAGATGGTAGGCCTCAATTTGGGGACAACCTATCAGAGTATGACCCCGATTGGCCCATAGGTGGCGCTACAGCAACCAAAAGTTCAAAATCGCTCATAACTCTTAGACCGTTTGTCCCAGGATCAAGTGTCTTATATCGTTGGAATCCTTGGCTCAAGGCGGACAAAATGGATATCTCCGATTTGGATGTAGGCAGGGAATATTTTCTGCTATGTCGAATTTTGTCCAAAACCTACTTTTGCGAACTAGTCCCTGGTTTTTCGCCCGATCGGAACCAAACCAGTCTAGGACAATTCTCCGGACTCTCTAGATCAATAATTATCGAAAAAAAGTTGAACTTTGGCATGTGGGTGGCTGTAACAGGGTCATTTAGAAAAGGGGCGTGGCAAAATACACTCAAAAGCCTATAAATCCCAAAGGAAAACTCAGAACTTCACAAAAATTGATGAGCATATGTGTCAGAACATGGTGAGGAAGCATGCAGAGTTTCATGGAGATCGGACCATAGGTGGCGCTATAACTGGCAAAAAGCCTTCATTCTTATTAGGGGTTCAAGCATGAAATGCTGAAACCCTATTGTAATTGTAAGGATTTGTAAAACGCATCGTGCAGGACAAACCGTAAGGCCTAGAGACTTGAAACCTGGCCAGATGGTAGGCCTCAATTTGGGGACAACCTATCAGAGTATGACCCCGATTGGCCCATAGGTGGCGCTACAGCAACCAAAAGTTCAAAATCGCTCATAACTCTTAGACCGTTTGTCCCAGGATCAAGTGTCTTATATCGTTGGAATCCTTGGCTCAAGGCGGACAAAATGGCTATCTCCGATTTGGATGTAGGCAGGGAATATTTTCTGCTATGTCGAATTTTGTCCAAAACCTACTTTTGCGAACTAGTCCCTGGTTTTTCGCCCGATCGGAACCAAACCAGTCTAGGACAATTCTCCGGACTCTCTAGATCAATAATTATCGAAAAAAAGTTGAACTTTGGCATGTGGGTGGCTGTAACAGGGTCATTTAGAAAAGGGGCGTGGCAAAATACACTCAAAAGCCTATAAATCCCAAAGGAAAACTCAGAACTTCACAAAAATTGATGAGCATATGTGTCAGAACATGGTGAGGAAGCATGCAGAGTTTCATGGAGATCGGACCATAGGTGGCGCTATAACTGGCAAAAAGCCTTCATTCTTATTAGGGGTTCAAGCATGAAATGCTGAAACCCTATTGTAATTGTAAGGATTTGTAAAACGCATCGTGCAGGACAAACCGTAAGGCCTAGAGACTTGAAACCTGGCCAGATGGTAGGCCTCAATTTGGGGACAACCTATCAGAGTATGACCCCGATTGGCCCATAGGTGGCGCTACAGCAACCAAAAGTTCAAAATCGCTCATAACTCTTAGACCGCTTGTCCCAGGATCAAGTGTCTTATATCGTTGGAATCCTTGGCTCAAGGCGGACAAAATGGCTATCTCCGATTTGGATGTAGGCAGGGAATATTTTCTGCTATGTCGAATTTTGTCCAAAACCTACTTTTGCGAACTAGTCCCTGGTTTTTCGCCCGATCGGAACCAAACCAGTCTAGGACAATTCTCCGGACTCTCTAGATCAATAATTATCGAAAAAAAGTTGAACTTTGGCATGTGGGTGGCTGTAACAGGGTCATTTAGAAAAGGGGCGTGGCAAAATACACTCAAAAGCCTATAAATCCCAAAGGAAAACTCAGAACTTCACAAAAATTGATGAGCATATGTGTCAGAACATGGTGAGGAAGCATGCAGAGTTTCATGGAGATCGGACCATAGGTGGCGCTATAACTGGCAAAAAGCCTTCATTCTTATTAGGGGTTCAAGCATGAAATGCTGAAACCCTATTGTAATTGTAAGGATTTGTAAAACGCATCGTGCAGGACAAACCGTAAGGCCTAGAGACTTGAAACCTGGCCAGATGGTAGGCCTCAATTTGGGGACAACCTATCAGAGTATGACCCCGATTGGCCCATAGGTGGCGCTACAGCAACCAAAAGTTCAAAATCGCTCATAACTCTTAGACCGTTTGTCCCAGGATCAAGTGTCTTATATCGTTGGAATCCTTGGCTCAAGGCGGACAAAATGGCTATCTCCGATTTGGATGTAGGCAGGGAATATTTTCTGCTATGTCGAATTTTGTCCAAAACCTACTTTTGCGAACTAGTCCCTGGTTTTTCGCCCGATCGGAACCAAACCAGTCTAGGACAATTCTCCGGACTCTCTAGATCAATAATTATCGAAAAAAAGTTGAACTTTGGCATGTGGGTGGCTGTAACAGGGTCATTTAGAAAAGGGGCGTGGCAAAATACACTCAAAAGCCTATAAATCCCAAAGGAAAACTCAGAACTTCACAAAAATTGATGAGCATATGTGTCAGAACATGGTGAGGAAGCATGCAGAGTTTCATGGAGATCGGACCATAGGTGGCGCTATAACTGGCAAAAAGCCTTCATTCTTATTAGGGGTTCAAGCATGAAATGCTGAAACCCTATTGTAATTGTAAGGATTTGTAAAACGCATCGTGCAGGACAAACCGTAAGGCCTAGAGACTTGAAACCTGGCCAGATGGTAGGCCTCAATTTGGGGACAACCTATCAGAGTATGACCCCGATTGGCCCATAGGTGGCGCTACAGCAACCAAAAGTTCAAAATCGCTCATAACTCTTAGACCGTTTGTCCCAGGATCAAGTGTCTTATATCGTTGGAATCCTTGGCTCAAGGCGGACAAAATGGCTATCTCCGATTTGGATGTAGGCAGGGAATATTTTCTGCTATGTCGAATTTTGTCCAAAACCTACTTTTGCGAACTAGTCCCTGGTTTTTCGCCCGATCGGAACCAAACCAGTCTAGGACAATTCTCCGGACTCTCTAGATCAATAATTATAGAAAAAAAGTTGAACTTTGGCATGTGGGTGGCTGTAACAGGGTCATTTAGAAAAGGGGCGTGGCAAAATACACTCAAAAGCCTATAAATCCCAAAGGAAAACTCAGAACTTCACAAAAATTGATGAGCATATGTGTCAGAACATGGTGAGGAAGCATGCAGAGTTTCATGGAGATCGGACCATAGGTGGCGCTATAACTGGCAAAAAGCCTTCATTCTTATTAGGGGTTCAAGCATGAAATGCTGAAACCCTATTGTAATTGTAAGGATTTGTAAAACGCATCGTGCAGGACAAACCGTAAGGCCTAGAGACTTGAAACCTGGCCAGATGGTAGGCCTCAATTTGGGGACAACCTATCAGAGTATGACCCCGATTGGCCCATAGGTGGCGCTACAGCAACCAAAAGTTCAAAATCGCTCATAACTCTTAGACCGTTTGTCCCAGGATCAAGTGTCTTATATCGTTGGAATCCTTGGCTCAAGGCGGACAAAATGGCTATCTCCGATTTGGATGTAGGCAGGGAATATTTTCTGCTATGTCGAATTTTGTCCAAAACCTACTTTTGCGAACTAGTCCCTGGTTTTTCGCCCGATCGGAACCAAACCAGTCTAGGACAATTCTCCGGACTCTCTAGATCAATAATTATCGAAAAAAAGTTGAACTTTGGCATGTGGGTGGCTGTAACAGGGTCATTTAGAAAAGGGGCGTGGCAAAATACACTCAAAAGCCTATAAATCCCAAAGGAAAACTCAGAACTTCACAAAAATTGATGAGCATATGTGTCAGAACATGGTGAGGAAGCATGCAGAGTTTCATGGAGATCGGACCATAGGTGGCGCTATAACTGGCAAAAAGCCTTCATTCTTATTAGGGGTTCAAGCATGAAATGCTGAAACCCTATTGTAATTGTAAGGATTTGTAAAACGCATCGTGCAGGACAAACCGTAAGGCCTAGAGACTTGAAACCTGGCCAGATGGTAGGCCTCAATTTGGGGACAACCTATCAGAGTATGACCCCGATTGGCCCATAGGTGGCGCTACAGCAACCAAAAGTTCAAAATCGCTCATAACTCTTAGACCGTTTGTCCCAGGATCAAGTGTCTTATATCGTTGGAATCCTTGGCTCAAGGCGGACAAAATGGCTATCTCCCATTTGGATGTAGGCAGGGAATATTTTCTGCTATGTCGAATTTTGTCCAAAACCTACTTTTGCGAACTAGTCCCTGGTTTTTCGCCCGATCGGAACCAAACCAGTCTAGGACAATTCTCCGGACTCTCTAGATCAATAATTATAGAAAAAAAGTTGAACTTTGGCATGTGGGTGGCTGTAACAGGGTCATTTAGAAAAGGGGCGTGGCAAAATACACTCAAAAGCCTATAAATCCCAAAGGAAAACTCAGAACTTCACAAAAATTGATGAGCATATGTGTCAGAACATGGTGAGGAAGCATGCAGAGTTTCATGGAGATCGGACCATAGGTGGCGCTATAACTGGCAAAAAGCCTTCATTCTTATTAGGGGTTCAAGCATGAAATGCTGAAACCCTATTGTAATTGTAAGGATTTGTAAAACGCATCGTGCAGGACAAACCGTAAGGCCTAGAGACTTGAAACCTGGCCAGATGGTAGGCCTCAATTTGGGGACAACCTATCAGAGTATGACCCCGATTGGCCCATAGGTGGCGCTACAGCAACCAAAAGTTCAAAATCGCTCATAACTCTTAGACCGTTTGTCCCAGGATCAAGTGTCTTATATCGTTGGAATCCTTGGCTCAAGGCGGACAAAATGGCTATCTCCGATTTGGATGTAGGCAGGGAATATTTTCTGCTATGTCGAATTTTGTCCAAAACCTACTTTTGCGAACTAGTCCCTGGTTTTTCGCCCGATCGGAACCAAACCAGTCTAGGACAATTCTCCGGACTCTCTAGATCAATAATTATCGAAAAAAAAGTTGAACTTTGGCATGTGGGTGGCTGTAACAGGGTCATTTAGAAAAGGGGCGTGGCAAAATACACTCAAAAGCCTATAAATCCCAAAGGAAAACTCAGAACTTCACAAAAATTGATGAGCATATGTGTCAGAACATGGTGAGGAAGCATGCAGAGTTTCATGGAGATCGGACCATAGGTGGCGCTATAACTGGCAAAAAGCCTTCATTCTTATTAGGGGTTCAAGCATGAAATGCTGAAACCCTATTGTAATTGTAAGGATTTGTAAAACGCATCGTGCAGGACAAACCGTAAGGCCTAGAGACTTGAAACCTGGCCAGATGGTAGGCCTCAATTTGGGGACAACCTATCAGAGTATGACCCCGATTGGCCCATAGGTGGCGCTACAGCAACCAAAAGTTCAAAATCGCTCATAACTCTTAGACCGTTTGTCCCAGGATCAAGTGTCTTATATCGTTGGAATCCTTGGCTCAAGGCGGACAAAATGGCTATCTCCGATTTGGATGTAGGCAGGGAATATTTTCTGCTATGTCGAATTTTGTCCAAAACCTACTTTTGCGAACTAGTCCCTGGTTTTTCGCCCGATCGGAACCAAACCAGTCTAGGACAATTCTCCGGACTCTCTAGATCAATAATTATCGAAAAAAAGTTGAACTTTGGCATGTGGGTGGCTGTAACAGGGTCATTTAGAAAAGGGGCGTGGCAAAATACACTCAAAAGCCTATAAATCCCAAAGGAAAACTCAGAACTTCACAAAAATTGATGAGCATATGTGTCAGAACATGGTGAGGAAGCATGCAGAGTTTCATGGAGATCGGACCATAGGTGGCGCTATAACTGGCAAAAAGCCTTCATTCTTATTAGGGGTTCAAGCATGAAATGCTGAAACCCTATTGTAATTGTAAGGATTTGTAAAACGCATCGTGCAGGACAAACCGTAAGGCCTAGAGACTTGAAACCTGGCCAGATGGTAGGCCTCAATTTGGGGACAACCTATCAGAGTATGACCCCGATTGGCCCATAGGTGGCGCTACAGCAACCAAAAGTTCAAAATCGCTCATAACTCTTAGACCGTTTGTCCCAGGATCAAGTGTCTTATATCGTTGGAATCCTTGGCTCAAGGCGGACAAAATGGCTATCTCCCATTTGGATGTAGGCAGGGAATATTTTCTGCTATGTCGAATTTTGTCCAAAACCTACTTTTGCGAACTAGTCCCTGGTTTTTCGCCCGATCGGAACCAAACCAGTCTAGGACAATTCTCCGGACTCTCTAGATCAATAATTATAGAAAAAAAGTTGAACTTTGGCATGTGGGTGGCTGTAACAGGGTCATTTAGAAAAGGGGCGTGGCAAAATACACTCAAAAGCCTATAAATCCCAAAGGAAAACTCAGAACTTCACAAAAATTGATGAGCATATGTGTCAGAACATGGTGAGGAAGCATGCAGAGTTTCATGGAGATCGGACCATAGGTGGCGCTATAACTGGCAAAAAGCCTTCATTCTTATTAGGGGTTCAAGCATGAAATGCTGAAACCCTATTGTAATTGTAAGGATTTGTAAAACGCATCGTGCAGGACAAACCGTAAGGCCTAGAGACTTGAAACCTGGCCAGATGGTAGGCCTCAATTTGGGGACAACCTATCAGAGTATGACCCCGATTGGCCCATAGGTGGCGCTACAGCAACCAAAAGTTCAAAATCGCTCATAACTCTTAGACCGTTTGTCCCAGGATCAAGTGTCTTATATCGTTGGAATCCTTGGCTCAAGGCGGACAAAATGGCTATCTCCGATTTGGATGTAGGCAGGGAATATTTTCTGCTATGTCGAATTTTGTCCAAAACCTACTTTTGCGAACTAGTCCCTGGTTTTTCGCCCGATCGGAACCAAACCAGTCTAGGACAATTCTCCGGACTCTCTAGATCAATAATTATCGAAAAAAAAGTTGAACTTTGGCATGTGGGTGGCTGTAACAGGGTCATTTAGAAAAGGGGCGTGGCAAAATACACTCAAAAGCCTATAAATCCCAAAGGAAAACTCAGAACTTCACAAAAATTGATGAGCATATGTGTCAGAACATGGTGAGGAAGCATGCAGAGTTTCATGGAGATCGGACCATAGGTGGCGCTATAACTGGCAAAAAGCCTTCATTCTTATTAGGGGTTCAAGCATGAAATGCTGAAACCCTATTGTAATTGTAAGGATTTGTAAAACGCATCGTGCAGGACAAACCGTAAGGCCTAGAGACTTGAAACCTGGCCAGATGGTAGGCCTCAATTTGGGGACAACCTATCAGAGTATGACCCCGATTGGCCCATAGGTGGCGCTACAGCAACCAAAAGTTCAAAATCGCTCATAACTCTTAGACCGTTTGTCCCAGGATCAAGTGTCTTATATCGTTGGAATCCTTGGCTCAAGGCGGACAAAATGGCTATCTCCGATTTGGATGTAGGCAGGGAATATTTTCTGCTATGTCGAATTTTGTCCAAAACCTACTTTTGCGAACTAGTCCCTGGTTTTTCGCCCGATCGGAACCAAACCAGTCTAGGACAATTCTCCGGACTCTCTAGATCAATAATTATCGAAAAAAAGTTGAACTTTGGCATGTGGGTGGCTGTAACAGGGTCATTTAGAAAAGGGGCGTGGCAAAATACACTCAAAAGCCTATAAATCCCAAAGGAAAACTCAGAACTTCACAAAAATTGATGAGCATATGTGTCAGAACATGGTGAGGAAGCATGCAGAGTTTCATGGAGATCGGACCATAGGTGGCGCTATAACTGGCAAAAAGCCTTCATTCTTATTAGGGGTTCAAGCATGAAATGCTGAAACCCTATTGTAATTGTAAGGATTTGTAAAACGCATCGTGCAGGACAAACCGTAAGGCCTAGAGACTTGAAACCTGGCCAGATGGTAGGCCTCAATTTGGGGACAACCTATCAGAGTATGACCCCGATTGGCCCATAGGTGGCGCTACAGCAACCAAAAGTTCAAAATCGCTCATAACTCTTAGACCGTTTGTCCCAGGATCAAGTGTCTTATATCGTTGGAATCCTTGGCTCAAGGCGGACAAAATGGCTATCTCCGATTTGGATGTAGGCAGGGAATATTTTCTGCTATGTCGAATTTTGTCCAAAACCTACTTTTGCGAACTAGTCCCTGGTTTTTCGCCCGATCGGAACCAAACCAGTCTAGGACAATTCTCCGGACTCTCTAGATCAATAATTATAGAAAAAAAGTTGAACTTTGGCATGTGGGTGGCTGTAACAGGGTCATTTAGAAAAGGGGCGTGGCAAAATACACTCAAAAGCCTATAAATCCCAAAGGAAAACTCAGAACTTCACAAAAATTGATGAGCATATGTGTCAGAACATGGTGAGGAAGCATGCAGAGTTTCATGGAGATCGGACCATAGGTGGCGCTATAACTGGCAAAAAGCCTTCATTCTTATTAGGGGTTCAAGCATGAAATGCTGAAACCCTATTGTAATTGTAAGGATTTGTAAAACGCATCGTGCAGGACAAACCGTAAGGCCTAGAGACTTGAAACCTGGCCAGATGGTAGGCCTCAATTTGGGGACAACCTATCAGAGTATGACCCCGATTGGCCCATAGGTGGCGCTACAGCAACCAAAAGTTCAAAATCGCTCATAACTCTTAGACCGTTTGTCCCAGGATCAAGTGTCTTATATCGTTGGAATCCTTGGCTCAAGGCGGACAAAATGGCTATCTCCGATTTGGATGTAGGCAGGGAATATTTTCTGCTATGTCGAATTTTGTCCAAAACCTACTTTTGCGAACTAGTCCCTGGTTTTTCGCCCGATCGGAACCAAACCAGTCTAGGACAATTCTCCGGACTCTCTAGATCAATAATTATCGAAAAAAAAGTTGAACTTTGGCATGTGGGTGGCTGTAACAGGGTCATTTAGAAAAGGGGCGTGGCAAAATACACTCAAAAGCCTATAAATCCCAAAGGAAAACTCAGAACTTCACAAAAATTGATGAGCATATGTGTCAGAACATGGTGAGGAAGCATGCAGAGTTTCATGGAGATCGGACCATAGGTGGCGCTATAACTGGCAAAAAGCCTTCATTCTTATTAGGGGTTCAAGCATGAAATGCTGAAACCCTATTGTAATTGTAAGGATTTGTAAAACGCATCGTGCAGGACAAACCGTAAGGCCTAGAGACTTGAAACCTGGCCAGATGGTAGGCCTCAATTTGGGGACAACCTATCAGAGTATGACCCCGATTGGCCCATAGGTGGCGCTACAGCAACCAAAAGTTCAAAATCGCTCATAACTCTTAGACCGTTTGTCCCAGGATCAAGTGTCTTATATCGTTGGAATCCTTGGCTCAAGGCGGACAAAATGGATATCTCCGATTTGGATGTAGGCAGGGAATATTTTCTGCTATGTCGAATTTTGTCCAAAACCTACTTTTGCGAACTAGTCCCTGGTTTTTCGCCCGATCGGAACCAAACCAGTCTAGGACAATTCTCCGGACTCTCTAGATCAATAATTATCGAAAAAAAGTTGAACTTTGGCATGTGGGTGGCTGTAACAGGGTCATTTAGAAAAGGGGCGTGGCAAAATACACTCAAAAGCCTATAAATCCCAAAGGAAAACTCAGAACTTCACAAAAATTGATGAGCATATGTGTCAGAACATGGTGAGGAAGCATGCAGAGTTTCATGGAGATCGGACCATAGGTGGCGCTATAACTGGCAAAAAGCCTTCATTCTTATTAGGGGTTCAAGCATGAAATGCTGAAACCCTATTGTAATTGTAAGGATTTGTAAAACGCATCGTGCAGGACAAACCGTAAGGCCTAGAGACTTGAAACCTGGCCAGATGGTAGGCCTCAATTTGGGGACAACCTATCAGAGTATGACCCCGATTGGCCCATAGGTGGCGCTACAGCAACCAAAAGTTCAAAATCGCTCATAACTCTTAGACCGTTTGTCCCAGGATCAAGTGTCTTATATCGTTGGAATCCTTGGCTCAAGGCGGACAAAATGGCTATCTCCGATTTGGATGTAGGCAGGGAATATTTTCTGCTATGTCGAATTTTGTCCAAAACCTACTTTTGCGAACTAGTCCCTGGTTTTTCGCCCGATCGGAACCAAACCAGTCTAGGACAATTCTCCGGACTCTCTAGATCAATAATTATAGAAAAAAAGTTGAACTTTGGCATGTGGGTGGCTGTAACAGGGTCATTTAGAAAAGGGGCGTGGCAAAATACACTCAAAAGCCTATAAATCCCAAAGGAAAACTCAGAACTTCACAAAAATTGATGAGCATATGTGTCAGAACATGGTGAGGAAGCATGCAGAGTTTCATGGAGATCGGACCATAGGTGGCGCTATAACTGGCAAAAAGCCTTCATTCTTATTAGGGGTTCAAGCATGAAATGCTGAAACCCTATTGTAATTGTAAGGATTTGTAAAACGCATCGTGCAGGACAAACCGTAAGGCCTAGAGACTTGAAACCTGGCCAGATGGTAGGCCTCAATTTGGGGACAACCTATCAGAGTATGACCCCGATTGGCCCATAGGTGGCGCTACAGCAACCAAAAGTTCAAAATCTCTCATAACTCTTAGACCGTTTGTCCCAGGATCAAGTGTCTTATATCGTTGGAATCCTTGGCTCAAGGCGGACAAAATGGATATCTCCGATTTGGATGTAGGCAGGGAATATTTTCTGCTATGTCGAATTTTGTCCAAAACCTACTTTTGCGAACTAGTCCCTGGTTTTTCGCCCGATCGGAACCAAACCAGTCTAGGACAATTCTCCGGACTCTCTAGATCAATAATTATCGAAAAAAAGTTGAACTTTGGCATGTGGGTGGCTGTAACAGGGTCATTTAGAAAAGGGGCGTGGCAAAATACACTCAAAAGCCTATAAATCCCAAAGGAAAACTCAGAACTTCACAAAAATTGATGAGCATATGTGTCAGAACATGGTGAGGAAGCATGCAGAGTTTCATGGAGATCGGACCATAGGTGGCGCTATAACTGGCAAAAAGCCTTCATTCTTATTAGGGGTTCAAGCATGAAATGCTGAAACCCTATTGTAATTGTAAGGATTTGTAAAACGCATCGTGCAGGACAAACCGTAAGGCCTAGAGACTTGAAACCTGGCCAGATGGTAGGCCTCAATTTGGGGACAACCTATCAGAGTATGACCCCGATTGGCCCATAGGTGGCGCTACAGCAACCAAAAGTTCAAAATCGCTCATAACTCTTAGACCGTTTGTCCCAGGATCAAGTGTCTTATATCGTTGGAATCCTTGGCTCAAGGCGGACAAAATGGCTATCTCCGATTTGGATGTAGGCAGGGAATATTTTCTGCTATGTCGAATTTTGTCCAAAACCTACTTTTGCGAACTAGTCCCTGGTTTTTCGCCCGATCGGAACCAAACCAGTCTAGGACAATTCTCCGGACTCTCTAGATCAATAATTATCGAAAAAAAGTTGAACTTTGGCATGTGGGTGGCTGTAACAGGGTCATTTAGAAAAGGGGCGTGGCAAAATACACTCAAAAGCCTATAAATCCCAAAGGAAAACTCAGAACTTCACAAAAATTGATGAGCATATGTGTCAGAACATGGTGAGGAAGCATGCAGAGTTTCATGGAGATCGGACCATAGGTGGCGCTATAACTGGCAAAAAGCCTTCATTCTTATTAGGGGTTCAAGCATGAAATGCTGAAACCCTATTGTAATTGTAAGGATTTGTAAAACGCATCGTGCAGGACAAACCGTAAGGCCTAGAGACTTGAAACCTGGCCAGATGGTAGGCCTCAATTTGGGGACAACCTATCAGAGTATGACCCCGATTGGCCCATAGGTGGCGCTACAGCAACCAAAAGTTCAAAATCGCTCATAACTCTTAGACCGTTTGTCCCAGGATCAAGTGTCTTATATCGTTGGAATCCTTGGCTCAAGGCGGACAAAATGGCTATCTCCGATTTGGATGTAGGCAGGGAATATTTTCTGCTATGTCGAATTTTGTCCAAAACCTACTTTTGCGAACTAGTCCCTGGTTTTTCGCCCGATCGGAACCAAACCAGTCTAGGACAATTCTCCGGACTCTCTAGATCAATAATTATCGAAAAAAAGTTGAACTTTGGCATGTGGGTGGCTGTAACAGGGTCATTTAGAAAAGGGGCGTGGCAAAATACACTCAAAAGCCTATAAATCCCAAAGGAAAACTCAGAACTTCACAAAAATTGATGAGCATATGTGTCAGAACATGGTGAGGAAGCATGCAGAGTTTCATGGAGATCGGACCATAGGTGGCGCTATAACTGGCAAAAAGCCTTCATTCTTATTAGGGGTTCAAGCATGAAATGCTGAAACCCTATTGTAATTGTAAGGATTTGTAAAACGCATCGTGCAGGACAAACCGTAAGGCCTAGAGACTTGAAACCTGGCCAGATGGTAGGCCTCAATTTGGGGACAACCTATCAGAGTATGACCCCGATTGGCCCATAGGTGGCGCTACAGCAACCAAAAGTTCAAAATCGCTCATAACTCTTAGACCGTTTGTCCCAGGATCAAGTGTCTTATATCGTTGGAATCCTTGGCTCAAGGCGGACAAAATGGCTATCTCCGATTTGGATGTAGGCAGGGAATATTTTCTGCTATGTCGAATTTTGTCCAAAACCTACTTTTGCGAACTAGTCCCTGGTTTTTCTATAACAGTTAAAAAGGTGAAAATGATATGAATATAATGACATATTAAGCCAAGAAGTGGTATTTTACTGCCCCCTGCTGTTTAAAATAGTCATGTTGTCATATTGTTCTATAATTTATATTTAGACTTTATAAAATCACTATTTTAACATTTACAATTACATTTAGTCAAAAATCCATCTGTTAAATTATTAGTATTGACAGTTTGATCACATCATATATTTCAAATGTCTGTATCTACAATATAATGTGTGTGTGTAGTCTTAGGTTTCTGAATAAATTCTGAATGATCTGATTAATAGCTTACAAAGACTTTGTGAAATGTTTATAGACCATTCAAATATATTTTCATAATGACATATCCCAATAGCATTGAAAAAACAACATTTGTCTTGTGTGTGTGTGTGTGTGTGTGTGTGTGTGTGTGTGTGTGTGTGTGTGTGTGTGTGTGTTAACATGCATTATGGATTTAAAATGGAAAAACTGGTTTGCTTTAGTGCAGAAAAATGGTGAAAATCAAGAAGTTTAAAGTGAAAGTGAGCCAATATGTGGTCTTCTACTGCCCTCTGCTGGCCATTCTACTTATTAATGTCTACCCACATATGCTTTTGCATTCATTAGACACTAAAAATCACTTATATAACAATAAAACACTAAAAAATCACTTATATAACAATTACTATTGTAGCACAATCATATTTTGTCAGAGTTTATCACTTCATTTTTACTGATACTTCACATAATTGCTAGCAATGTGGTAAATCATGGTTAAATCACACTAAAAACATGGTAAATCAATAAATGATACTAGAATGTGGTGTATCAAGGTAAATCATACTACAATCCTGGTACATCATTCTAGAACATAGTATATCATGGTACATCATGCTAGAACATGGTAAATCATGGTAAACTATGCTAGAACAGGGTAAATCATGGTAAGCCATGATAAATCATAATAAACTATGGTAAATCATGTTAGAATGTGGTATATCATGGTAAATCATGCTAGAACATGGTAAATCATGGTAAACTATGCTAGAACAGGGTAAATCATGGTAAACTATGATAAATCATAATAAACTATGGTAATCCATGCTAGAATCCCAGTAAACAATGGTAAATCATACTAGAATGTAGTATATCATGGTAAATGATGCTAGAATATGGCAAATCATGCTAGAATCATAGTAAATAATACTAGAATGTGCTAAATTGTTGTGGGAGGAGCCTATTTTACTAAAATGGCTATAACTCAATAAGTAAATGAGATATCTTCACCAAACTCAGTACACATGTGTATGGGTTCAATTTGAGGTCACAGTAAACAATTTTATGGAGATCGGACCATAGGTGGCACTATAACTGTTAAAAAGCTTTAAAACCATATATATCCCATGGTAAATTGCCTGTATTGGCTGTAAATGGTCTTTTCCATCTATTATGTCAGTGGTTACATGCTTGCTAAATAAATCTTAATAACTTTTGATGCTTTTGTGCTTAAATGCCTTAAAGGCCTTAACTGCTTGAACCCCGATAAATGCTGCTTGCAGCTTTAATTATTATTATTAGGGGTTCAAGCACGAAGTGCTGAAACCCTATTGTAATTGTGCTGATTTTTATTATTATTATTAGGGGTTCAAGCACGAAGTGCTGAAACCCTATTGTAATTGTGCTGATTTTTATTATTATTATTAGGGGTTCAAGCACGAAGTGCTGAAACCCTATTGTAATTGTGCTGATTTTTATTAGGGGTTCAAGCACGAAGTGCTGAAACCCTATTGTAATTGTACTGATTTTTATTATTATTATTATTATTATTATTATTATTATTATTATTTTTCTTCTGCCGTAAAACTCATCGTGCAGCCCAAACCGTAAGAGCTGGAGCTTTGAAACTTTGCCAGATGGTAGTACAAAAATCGAGGAGAGGTTCAGAGAATATGACCCCAATTGGCCCATAGGTGGCGCTATAGCAACCAAAAGCGCGAAACTGCTCATAACTCCTAGACCGTATGACGTAGACTCAAGTGTCTTATATCACTGGAAAGCTGGAAACCTGAAGGTCAAAACGTATATCTCCGATTTCATTTCCTGTATGCAAATTGTCCGCCATTTTGAATTTAGTTAAAAACCTACTTTTGCGAACTAGTCCTAGGTTTTTTGTCCAATTGGATCCAAAACAGTGCAGAAATGTTCTCTGGAGTCTGAATATCAATAATTATCGAAAAAAAGTCGAAATTTCGATTCCTGATCGCCGGGGGGTGATAAATTAATGTTGTGGGAGGAGCCTATTTTACTAAAATGGCTATAACTCGAGAATGAAATTAGATATCTTCACCAAACTTGGTGCACATGTGTATGAGTTCAATCTGGGGTCACAGTAAAAAAATCGCGACGATTGATTACTAGGTGGCGCTATAACATGAAAAAAACATGAAAACGGCTATGACCACGTGACCGTTAGTCCGATTGACTTGAAAATTGGTATGCAGTGTCTTGGTCCAAGGTACCATGTATGTCTATGAGGACATTGGCGTATCTCGAAAAACATGGCCGCCATCGACCAATGAAATTTGAGCACCTATTAGACAAGGTTAACGGAGGCCGATCGGAACGAAACTCGATGGGCATGTTCGACTCATGGCCCTAGAGGTCTCTAAGAGTTTTGAAAGAAATCGGCCACTAGTTGGCGCTAACGAGTTTTATGGCTCTGTAATCACGTGGTGTTACACTTATCGTCACAAAATGCATATCATCTGATAGATCTGCTCATGCTGAACAACTTTGCCTCAAGAACTAATGCTGTCAATTAAACCGTTTATTAAATATTCGTAATTATGTTAAAAACCTACTTTTGCAAACTAGTCCTAGGTTTTTCGCCCGATCGAAACCAGACCAGTCTAGGACAATTCTCTGGACACTCTAGATCAATAATTATCAAAAAAAAGTTGAACTTTTGCATGTAGATGGCTGTAATAGGGTCATTTAGAAAAGGGGCATGGCAAAAAAACACTAAAAAGCCTATAAATCCTAAATGAAAACTCAGAACTTCACAAAAATTGGTGAGCATATGTGACATAACATCATTAACAAGCATGCCAATTTTTATGGAGATCGGACCATAGGTGGCGCTATAACTGCTAAAAAGCTTTAAAACCATATATTTCCTATGGTATTTCCTGTAAATGGTCTTTTCCATCTATTATGTCAGTAGTTACATGCTTGCTAAATAAAACTTAATCACTTTTGATGCTTTTGTGCTTAAAGGCCTTAACTGCTTGAACCCCGATAAATGCTGCTTGCAGCTTTAATTATTATTATTATTATTATTATTCTGCCGTAAAACGCATCGTGCAGCCCAAACCGTAAGGGCTAGAGCTTTGAAACTTTGCCATATGGTAGTACAAAAATCGAGGAGAGGTTATCAAATTATGACCCCGATTGGCCCATAGGTGGCGCTATAGCAACCAAAAGCGCGAAACTGCTCATAACTCCTAGACCGTAAGTCATAGACTCAAGTGTCTTATATCATTGGAAAGCTGGACGCCTGACGAACAAAACGTATATCTCCGATTTTATTTCCGCCATGATAGATTTTCCGCCATTTTGAATTTTGTCGAAAATCTACTTTTGCGAACTAGTCCCTGGTTTTTTGCCCGATCGGAACCAAACCAGTGCAGAATTGTTCTCTGGAGTCTGAATATCAATAATTATCAAAAAAAAGTTGAAATTTCGATTCACGGTCGCTAGGGGGTGCAAAATTAACGTTGTGGGAGGAGCCTATTTTACTAAAATGGCTATAACTCCAGAAGTAAAAGAGGTATTTTAACCAAACCTGGTACACATGTGTAAGACGTCAATATGAGGTCACGGTAAAAAAATCGCGGCGATTGGTCACATGGTGGCGCTATAACATGAAAAAAACATAAAACAGGCTATAACCACCTGACCGTTAGTCCGATTGACTTGAAAATTGGTATGCAGTGTCTTGGTCCAAGGTGCCATGTATGTCTATGAGGACATTGGTGTATCTCAAAAAACATGGCCGCCATCGGCCAATGAAGTTTGAGCACCTATTAGACAAGGTTAACGGAGGCCTATCGGAACGAAACTCGGTGGGCATGTTCGACTCATGGCCCTAGAGGTCTGTAAGAATTTTAAAAGAAATCGGCCACTAGTTGGCGCTAACGAGTTTTATGGCTCTGTAATCACGTGGTGTTACACTTATTGTCACAAAATGCATACCATTTGATAGATCTCCTCTTGTTGAACAACTTTGCCTCAAGAACCATTGCTGTCAATCAAACCGTTCATTAAATATTCGTAATTATGTTAAAAACCTACTTTTGCGAACTAGTCCTAGGTTTTTCGCCCGATCAGAACCAAACGAGTCTAGGACAATTCTATGGACTCTCAAGATCAATAATTATCAAAAAAAAGTTGAACTTTTGCATTTTTCGCATGGGTATATTGGGTCATAAAGAAAATGGGCGTGGCAAAATGCACTCAAAAGCCTATAAATCCTAAACGAAAACTCAGAACTTCACGAAAATTGGTGAGCTTATGTGCCATAACATCATTAACAAGCATGCAAAATTTCATGGAGATCGGACTATAGATGGTGCTATAACTGTTAAAAAGCTTTAAAAAACACATATTTCCTATGGTAAATTGCCTGTATTGGCTGTAAATGGACTTTTCCATCTATTATTTCAGTGGTTAAAAGCTTTCTAAATAAATCTTAATGTCTTAAATGCTTATGTGCCTAAAGGCCTTAAATGCTTGAACCCCGATAAATGCTGCTTGCAGCTTTAATTATTATTATTATTCTGCCGTAAAACGCATCGTGCAGCCCAAACCGTAAGAGCTGGAACTTTGAAACTTTGACAGATGGTAGTACAAAAATCGAGGAAAGGTTCAGAGATTATGACCCCGATTGGCCCATAGGTGGCGCTATAACAACCAAAAGCGCGAAACTGCTCATAACTCCTAGACCGTATGTCGTAGACTCAAGTGTCTTATATCATTGGAAAGCTGGACGCCTGACGAACAAAACGTATATCTCCGATTTCATTTCCGCCATGATAGATTTTCCGCCATTTTGAATTTTGTCAAAAATCTACTTTTGCGAACTAGTCCCTGGTTTTTTGCCCGATTGGAACCAAACTAGTGCAGAAATGTTCTCTGGAGACTGAATATCAATAATTATCGAAAAAAAGTGGAAATTTCGATTCACGGTCGCTAAGGGGCGCCAAAACGTACGTTGTGGGAGGGGCCTATTTTACTAAAATGGCTATAACTCCCGATGTAAATGAGGTATCTTCACCAAACTTGGTACACATGTGTATGAGCTTACTCTGGGGTCACAGTAAAAAAATCGCGACGATTGGCCTCATGGTGGCGCTATAAAATGAATAAAACATAAAACAGGCTATAACCACCTGACCGTTAGTCCGATTGACTTGAAAATTGGTATGCAGTGTCTTGGTCCAAGGTGCCATGTATGTGTATGAGGACATTGGCGTATCTCAAAAAACATGGCCGCCATCGGCCAACGAAGTTTGAGCACCTATTAGACAAGGTTAACGGAGGCCGATCGGAACGAAACTCAATGGGCATGTTCGGCTCATGGCCCTAAAGGTCTGTAAGAATTTTGAAAGAAATCGGCCACTAGTTGGCGCTAACGAGTTTTACGGCTCTGTAATCACATGGTGTTACAAATATCCACACAATATGCATATCATTTGATAGATCTCCTCATCCTGAACAACTTTGCCTCAAGAACCATTGCTGTCAATCAAACTGTTCATTAATTATTCATTAATATGTTAAAAACCTACTTTTGCGAACTAGTCCTAGGTTTTTTGCCCGATCGGAACCAGACCAGTCTAGGACAATTCTCTGGACTCTCTAGATCAATAATTATCAAAAAAAAGTTGAACTTTTGCATTTGGATGGCTGTAATAGGGTAATTTATAAAATGGGCGTGTCAAAATACATTAAAAAGCCTATAAATCCTAAATAAAAACTCAGAACTTCACAAAAATTGGTCAGCATATGTGACATAACATCATTAACAAGCATGAAAAATTCTATGGAGATCGGACAATAGGTGGCGCTATAACTGTTAAAAAGCTTTAAAATCATATATTTCCTATGGTAAACTGCCTGTATTGGCTGTAAATGGTCTTTTCTATCTCTGATCATATAATTTTCATATCATAATGTTCAAAACTAGTGCAATACAATTCTCTGGACTCACTAGATCAATAATTGTCAGAAAAAGTTGAACTACTTCATTTGGATAGTTATAATAGGTTCACTTCAAAATCTGTCCTTTACCAAGTGTCCCCGAAAGCCTATATCTCTTTAATCAATGCTCAGACCTTCTTAAAAACAAGTCAGAACGTGTGAAATATCACCCTGAACAAGCATGAAAATTTTCAGACAGATCGGACAAAATTTGCCTCTATAACAGTTAAAAAGGTGAAAATGATATGAATTAATGGCATGTTAAGCCAATAAGTGGTATTTTACTGCCCCCTGCTGTTTAAAATAGTCATTTTCTCATATTGGTATTGGTATCAGCCATGGTAAATCATGATAAATGATGGTGTGTGTGTGTGTGTGTGTATGTGTGTGTGTGTGTGTGTGTGTGTGTGTGTGTGTGTGTGTGTGTGTGTGTGTGTGTGTGTGGTACAAATATAACAAAGGTTTTATTTTCCAACATGAAAACAAACATAACAGAGTGCTAGTGCACAAACAATAACCGACAATGATAATGGATGAGAGGGGAACTTAAATACACAGATCAAGACAAGGACAACAGGTGACGGTTATGATGATGAGGAGCAGGTGATGATGAGGAGGGTGATGAGGAGCAGGTGCAGGTGATGACGACAGATGGTGAATGTGATGAAGACAGAAGGTGAATGTGATGAAGGTGAATGTGACACCAATATCACTGAAACATTTGTGTGTGTGTGTGTGTGTAGCATTATTGTGTGTAGCATATGTAGCAAGTATGCATTATTGAGTTAACATGGAAAAACTGGTTTGCTTTAGTGCAGAAAAATGGTCAAAATCATGAGGTTTAAAGTGAAAGTGAGCCAATAAGTGGTCTTCTACTGCCCTCTGCTGGCCATTGTACTTATTAATTAAATTTTTCCACATGTGCTTGCATTTATACTTGAATACACACTAAATATCACTTATATAGCAATAACTATTATAACACAATCATATTTTGTCAGTGTTAATCACTTTATTTGCACTGACACTTCAAATAATTGCTAGTAATGTGGTAAATCATGGTAAATCATGGTTAACTATGCTGTGTGTGTGTGTGTGTGTGTGTGTGTGTGTGTGTGTGTGTGTGTGTGTGTGTGTGTGTGTGTGTGTGTGTGTGTGTGTGTAAGCATGCATTGAGTTAACATGGATAAACTGGTTTGCTTTAGTGCAGAAAACTGGTTTAAAGTGAAAGTGAGCCAATAAGTGGTCTTCTACTGCCCTCTGCTGGCCATTCTACTTATTAATGAAATATTTCAACATGTGCTTGCATTCATACTTGAATACACACTAAAAAAATCACTTATATAGCAATAACTATTATAACACAATCATATTTTGTCAGTGTTAATCACTTTATTTGCACTGACACTTCAAATAATTGCTAGTAATGTGATAAATCAGGCTAGAAACATGGTAAATCAAAGTAAATAATACTAGATTGTCGTTTATCTCCTGGTAAATAATACTAGAACGTGGTATATCATGGTAAATCATGGTTAACTATGCTGTGTGTGTATGTGTGTGTGTGTGTGTGTGTGTGTGTGTGTGTGTGTGTGTGTGTGTGTGTGTGTGTGTGTGTGTAAGCATGCATTGAGTTAACATGGAAAAACTGGTTTGCTTTAGTGCAGAAAACTGGTTTAAAGTGAAAGTGAGCCAATAAGTGGTCTTCTAGTGCCCTCTGCTGGCCATTCTACTTAATAATGAAATATTTTACATGTGCTTTTGCATTCATACTTGGACACACACTAAAAATCACGTATATAACTAACTATTATAACACAATAATATTTTGTCAGTGTTCATCACCTCATTTGCACTGACACTTCACATAATTGCTAGTAATGTGGTTAATCATGCTAGAAACATTGTAAATCATAGTAAATAATACTGAAATGAGGTGTATCAAGGTAAATCATGCTAGAATCCTAATAAATCATTCTGGAACATGGTATATGATAGTAAATCATGCTAGAATCATATTAAATAATTCTAGAATGTGGCAAATCGTTGTGGGAGGAGCCTATTTTACTCAAATGGCTATAACTCAAGAAGTAAATGAGATATCTTCACCAAACTCAGTACACATGTGTATGGGTTCAATTTGAGGTCACAGTAAACAATTTTATGGAGATCGGACCATAGGTGGCGCTATAACTGTTAAAAAGCTTTAAAACCATATATATCCCATGGCAAATTGCCTGTATTGGCTGTAAATGGTCTTTTCCATCTATTATGTCAGTGGTTACATGCTTGCTAAATAAATCTTAATAACTTTTGATGCTTTTGTGCTTAAATGCCTTAAAGGCCTTAACTGCTTGAACCCCGATAAATGCTGCTTGCAGCTTTAATTAGGGGTTCAAGCACGAAGTGCTGAAACCCTATTGTAATTGTGCTGATTTTTATTATTATTATTATTATTATTATTCTGCCGTAAAACGCATCGTGCAGCCCAAACCGTAAGGGCTAGAGCTTTGAAACTTTGCCATATGGTAGTACAAAAATCGAGGAGAGGTTATCAAATTATGACCCCGATTGGCCCATAGGTGGCGCTATAGCAACCAAAAGCGCGAAACTGCTCATAACTCCTAGACCGTAAGTCATAGACTCAAGTGTCTTATATCATTGGAAAGCTGGACGCCTGACGAACAAAACGTATATCTCCGATTTTATTTCCGCCATGATAGATTTTCCGCCATTTTGAATTTTGTCGAAAATCTACTTTTGCGAACTAGTCCCTGGTTTTTTGCCCGATCGGAACCAAACCAGTGCAGAATTGTTCTCTGGAGTCTGAATATCAATAATTATCAAAAAAAAGTTGAAATTTCGATTCACGGTCGCTAGGGGGTGCAAAATTAACGTTGTGGGAGGAGCCTATTTTACTAAAATGGCTATAACTCCAGAAGTAAAAGAGGTATTTTAACCAAACCTGGTACACATGTGTAAGACGTCAATATGAGGTCACGGTAAAAAAATCGCGGCGATTGGTCACATGGTGGCGCTATAACATGAAAAAAACATAAAACAGGCTATAACCACCTGACCGTTAGTCCGATTGACTTGAAAATTGGTATGCAGTGTCTTGGTCCAAGGTGCCATGTATGTCTATGAGGACATTGGTGTATCTCAAAAAACATGGCCGCCATCGGCCAATGAAGTTTGAGCACCTATTAGACAAGGTTAACGGAGGCCTATCGGAACGAAACTCGGTGGGCATGTTCGACTCATGGCCCTAGAGGTCTGTAAGAATTTTAAAAGAAATCGGCCACTAGTTGGCGCTAACGAGTTTTATGGCTCTGTAATCACGTGGTGTTACACTTATTGTCACAAAATGCATACCATTTGATAGATCTCCTCTTGTTGAACAACTTTGCCTCAAGAACCATTGCTGTCAATCAAACCGTTCATTAAATATTCGTAATTATGTTAAAAACCTACTTTTGCGAACTAGTCCTAGGTTTTTCGCCCGATCAGAACCAAACGAGTCTAGGACAATTCTATGGACTCTCAAGATCAATAATTATCAAAAAAAAGTTGAACTTTTGCATTTTTCGCATGGGTATATTGGGTCATAAAGAAAATGGGCGTGGCAAAATGCACTCAAAAGCCTATAAATCCTAAACAAAAACTCAGAACTTCACGAAAATTGGTGAGCTTATGTGCCATAACATCATTAACAAGCATGCAAAATTTCATGGAGATCGGACTATAGATGGTGCTATAACTGTTAAAAAGCTTTAAAAAACACATATTTCCTATGGTAAATTGCCTGTATTGGCTGTAAATGGACTTTTCCATCTATTATTTCAGTGGTTAAAAGCTTTCTAAATAAATCTTAATGTCTTAAATGCTTATGTGCCTAAAGGCCTTAAATGCTTGAACCCCGATAAATGCTGCTTGCAGCTTTAATTATTATTATTATTCTGCCGTAAAACGCATCGTGCAGCCCAAACCGTAAGGGCTAGAGCTTTGAAACTTTGCCATATGGTAGTACAAAAATCGAGGAGAGGTTATCAAATTATGACCCCGATTGGCCCATAGGTGGCGCTATAGCAACCAAAAGCGCGAAACTGCTCATAACTCCTAGACCGTAAGTCATAGACTCAAGTGTCTTATATCATTGGAAAGCTGGACGCCTGACGAACAAAACGTATATCTCCGATTTTATTTCCGCCATGATAGATTTTCCGCCATTTTGAATTTTGTCGAAAATCTACTTTTGCGAACTAGTCCCTGGTTTTTTGCCCGATCGGAACCAAACCAGTGCAGAATTGTTCTCTGGAGTCTGAATATCAATAATTATCAAAAAAAAGTTGAAATTTCGATTCACGGTCGCTAGGGGGTGCAAAATTAACGTTGTGGGAGGAGCCTATTTTACTAAAATGGCTATAACTCCAGAAGTAAAAGAGGTATTTTAACCAAACCTGGTACACATGTGTAAGACGTCAATATGAGGTCACGGTAAAAAAATCGCGGCGATTGGTCACATGGTGGCGCTATAACATGAAAAAAACATAAAACAGGCTATAACCACCTGACCGTTAGTCCGATTGACTTGAAAATTGGTATGCAGTGTCTTGGTCCAAGGTGCCATGTATGTCTATGAGGACATTGGTGTATCTCAAAAAACATGGCCGCCATCGGCCAATGAAGTTTGAGCACCTATTAGACAAGGTTAACGGAGGCCTATCGGAACGAAACTCGGTGGGCATGTTCGACTCATGGCCCTAGAGGTCTGTAAGAATTTTAAAAGAAATCGGCCACTAGTTGGCGCTAACGAGTTTTATGGCTCTGTAATCACGTGGTGTTACACTTATTGTCACAAAATGCATACCATTTGATAGATCTCCTCTTGTTGAACAACTTTGCCTCAAGAACCATTGCTGTCAATCAAACCGTTCATTAAATATTCGTAATTATGTTAAAAACCTACTTTTGCGAACTAGTCCTAGGTTTTTCGCCCGATCAGAACCAAACGAGTCTAGGACAATTCTATGGACTCTCAAGATCAATAATTATCAAAAAAAAGTTGAACTTTTGCATTTTTCGCATGGGTATATTGGGTCATAAAGAAAATGGGCGTGGCAAAATGCACTCAAAAGCCTATAAATCCTAAACAAAAACTCAGAACTTCACGAAAATTGGTGAGCTTATGTGCCATAACATCATTAACAAGCATGCAAAATTTCATGGAGATCGGACTATAGATGGTGCTATAACTGTTAAAAAGCTTTAAAAAACACATATTTCCTATGGTAAATTGCCTGTATTGGCTGTAAATGGACTTTTCCATCTATTATTTCAGTGGTTAAAAGCTTTCTAAATAAATCTTAATGTCTTAAATGCTTATGTGCCTAAAGGCCTTAAATGCTTGAACCCCGATAAATGCTGCTTGCAGCTTTAATTATTATTATTATTCCGCCGTAAAACGCATCTTGCAGCCCAAACCGTAAGGGCTAGAGCTTTGAAACTTTGCCAGATGGTAGTACAAAAATCGAGGAGAGGTTATCAAATTATGACCTCGATTGGCCCATAGGTGGCGCTATAACAACCAAAAGCGCGAAAGTGGTCATAACTCCTGGACCGTATGTCGTAGACACAAGTGTCTTATATCATTGGAAAGCTGGTCGTCTGACGAACAAAACGTTTATCTCCGATTTCATTTCCGTCATGATAGATTTTCCGCCATTTTGAATTTTGTCGAAAACCTACTTTTGCAAACTAGTCCCTGGTTTTTTGCTCGATCGGAACCAAACCAGTGCAGAATTGTTCTCTGGAGACTGAAGATCAATAATTATCGAAAAAAAGTTGAAATTTCGATTCAGGGTCGCTAGGGGGCGCAAAATTAACGTTGTGGGCGGAGCCTATTTTACTAAAATGGCTATAACTCCAGAAGTAAATGAGGTATTTTCACCAAACTTGGTACACATATGTAAGAGGTCAATCTGAGGACACGGTAAAAAAATCGCGGCGATTGGCCACATGGTGGCGCTATAACATGAAAAAAACATAAAACAGGCTATAACCACCTGACCGTTAGTCCGATTGACTTGAAAATTGGTATGCAGTGTCTTGGTCCAAGGTGCCATGTATGTCTATGAGGACATTGGTGTATCTCAAAAAACATGGCCGCCATTGGCCAATGAAGTTGAGCACCTATTAGACAAGGTTAACGGAGGCCGATCGGAACGAAACTCGGTGGGCATGTTCGACTCATGGCCCTAGAGGTCTGTAAGAATTTTGAAAGAAATCGGCCACTAGTTGGCGCTAACGAGTTTTATGGCTCTGTAATCACGTGGTGTTAGATATATTGTCACAAAATGCATATCATTTGATAGATCTGCTCATGCTGAACAACTTTGCCTCTAGAACCATTGCTGTCAATCAAACCGTTCATTAAATATTCATGAATATGTTAAAAACCTACTTTTGCGAACTAGTCCCTGGTTTTTCGCCCGATCGGAACCAGACCAGTCTAGGACAATTCTATGGACTCTCTAGATCAATAATTATCAAAAAAAAGTTGAACTTTTGTATTTGTATGGCTGTAATAGGGTCATTTATAAAATGGGTGTGGCAAAATACACTCAAAAGCCTATAAATCCTAAATGAAAACTCAGAACTTCACAAAAATTGGTGAGCATATGTGTCATAACATCACAAACAAGCTTGCAAAATTTTATGGAGATTGGACAATAGTTGGCGCTATAACTGTTAAAAAGCTTTAAAACCATATATTTCCTATGGTAAACTGCCTGTATTGGCTGTAAATGGTCTTTTCCATGTCTGATCATATAATTTTCATATCATAATGTTCAAAACTAGTGCAATACAATTCTCTGGACTCACTAGATCAATAATTGTCAGAAAAAGTTGAACTACTTCATTTGGATAGCTATAATAGGTTCACTTCAAAATCTGGCCTTTACCAAGTGTCCCCGAAAGCCTATATCTCTTTAATCAATGCTCAGACCTTCTTAAAAACAAGTCAGAACGTGTGAAATATCACCCTGAACAAGCATGAAAATTTTCAGACAGATCGGACAAAATTTGCCTCTATAACAGTTAAAAAGGTGAAAATGATATGATTTAATGGCATGTTAAGCCAATAAGTGGTATTTTACTGCCCCCTGCTGTTTAAAATAGTCATTTTCTCATATTGGTATTGGTATCAGCCATGGTAAATCATGATAAATGATGGTGTGTGTGTGTGTGTGTGTGTGTGTGTGTGTGTGTGTGTGTGTGTGTGTGTGTGTGTGTGTGTGTGTGTGTGTGTGTGTGTGTGTGTGTGTGTGTGTGTGTGTGTGTGTGGTACAAATATAACAAAGGTTTTATTTTCCAACATGAAAACAAACATAACAGAGTGCTAGTGCACAAACAATAACCGACAATGATAATGGATGAGAGGGGAACTTAAATACACAGATCAAGACAAGGACAACAGGTGACGGTTATGATGATGAGGTGCAGGTGATGATGAGGAGGGTGATGAGGAGCAGGTGCAGGTGATGACGACAGATGGTGAATGTGATGAAGACAGAAGGTGAATGTGATGAAGGTGAATGTGACACCAATATCACTGAAACATTTGTGTGTGTGTGTGTGTGTGTGTGTGTGTGTGTGTGTGTGTGTGTGTGTGTGTGTGTGTGTGTAGCATTATTGTGTGTAGCATATGTAGCAAGTATGCATTATTGAGTTAACATGGAAACACTGGTTTGCTTTAGTGCAGAAAACTGGTCAAAATCATGAGGTTTAAAGTGAAAGTGAGCCAATAAGTGGTCTTCTACTGCCCTCTGCTGGCCATTCTATTTAATTAAATTTTTCCACATGTGCTTGCATTTATACTTGAATACACACTAAAAATCACTTATATAGCAATAACTATTATAACATAATCATATTTTGTCAGTGTTAATCACTTTATTTGCACTGACACTTCAAATAATTGCTAGTAATGTGGTAAATCATGGTAAATCATGGTTAACTATGCTGTGTGTGTGTGTGTGTGTGTGTGTGTGTGTGTGTGTGTGTGTGTGTGTGTGTGTGTGTGTGTGTGTGTGTGTGTGTGTGTGTGTGTGTGTGTGTGTGTGTTGTGTGTGTGTGTGTGTGTGTGTGTGTGTGTGTGTGTGTGTGTGTGTGTAAGCATGCACTGAGTTAACATGTATAAACTGGTTTGCTTTAGTGCAGAAAACTGGTTTAAAGTGAAAGTGAGCCAATAAGTGGTCTTCTACTGCCCTCTGCTGGCCATTCTACTTATTAATGAAATATTTCAACATGTGCTTGCATTCATACTTGAATACACACTAAAAAAATCACTTATATAGCAATAACTATTATAACACAATCATATTTTGTCAGTGTTAATCACTTTATTTGCACTGACACTTCAAATAATTGCTAGTAATGTGATAAATCAGGCTAGAAACATGGTAAATCAAAGTAAATAATACTAGATTGTCGTTTATCTCCTGGTAAATAATACTAGAACGTGGTATATCATGGTAAATCATGGTTAACTATGCTGTGTGTGTATGTGTGTGTGTGTGTGTATGTGTGTGTGTGTGTGTGTGTGTGTGTGTGTGTGTGTGTGTGTGTGTGTGTGTGTGTGTGTGTGTGTGTGTGTGTGTGTGTGTAAGCATGCATTGAGTTAACATGGAAAAACTGGTTTGCTTTAGTGCAGAAAACTGGTTTAAAGTGAAAGTGAGCCAATAAGTGGTCTTCTAGTGCCCTCTGCTGGCCATTCTACTTAATAATGAAATATTTTACATGTGCTTTTGCATTCATACTTGGACACACACACAAAAATCACGTATATAACTAACTATTATAACACAATAATATTTTGTCAGTGTTCATCACCTCATTTGCACTGACACTTCACATAATTGCTAGTAATGTGGTTAATCATGCTAGAAACATTGTAAATCATAGTAAATAATACTGAAATGAGGTGTATCAAGGTAAATCATGCTAGAATCCTAATAAATCATTCTGGAACATGGTATATGATAGTAAATCATGCTAGAATCATATTAAATAATTCTAGAATGTGGCAAATCGTTGTGGGAGGAGCCTATTTTACTCAAATGGCTATAACTCAAGAAGTAAATGAGATATCTTCACCAAACTCAGTACACATGTGTATGGGTTCAATTTGAGGTCACAGTAAACAATTTTATGGAGATCGGACCATAGGTGGCGCTATAACTGTTAAAAAGCTTTAAAACCATATATATCCCATGGCAAATTGCCTGTATTGGCTGTAAATGGTCTTTTCCATCTATTATGTCAGTGGTTACATGCTTCCTAAATAAATCTTAATAACTTTTGATGCTTTTGTGCTGAAATGCCTTAAAGGCCTTAACTGCTTGAACCCCGATAAATGCTGCTTGCAGCTTTAATTATTATTATTATTCTCCAATAAAACGCATCATGCAGCCCAAACCGTAAGTGCTGGAGACTTGAAACTTTGTCAGATGGTAGTACAAAAATCGAGGAAAGGTTCAGAGAGTATGACCCCGATTGGCCTATAGGTGGCGCTATAGCAACCAAAAGCGCGAAACTGCTCATAACTCCTAGACCTTATGTCGTAGACTCAAGTGTCTTATATCATTGGAAAGCTGGACGCCTGACGAACAAAACGTATATCTCTGATTTCATTTCCGTCATGATAGATTTTCCGCCATTTTGAATTTTGTCAAAAATCTACTTTTGCGAACTAGTCCGTGGTTTTTCGTCTGATCGGAACCAAACCAGTGCAGAAATGTTCTCTGGAGTCTGAAGATCAATAATTATCGAAAAAAAGTTGAAATTTCGATTCCTGGTCGCTAGGGGGCGCAAAATAATCGTCGTGGGAGGAGCCTATTTTACTAAAATGGCTATAACTTAAAAAGTAAATAAGATAGCTTCACCAAACTCGGTACACATATGTATGGGTTCAGTCTGGGGTCACAGTAAAAAAATGGCGACGATTGAACACTAGGTGGCGCTATAACATGAAAAAAAACATAAAACAGGCTATAACCACCTGACTGTTTGTCCGATTGACTTGAAAATTGGTATGCAGTGTCTTGGTCCAAGGTGCCATGTATGTCTATGAGGACATTGGCGTATCTCAAAAAACATGGCCGCCATTGGCCAATGAAGTTGAGCACCTATTAGACAAGGTTAACGGAGGCCGATCGGAACGAAACTCGATGGGCATGTTCGACTCATGGCCCTAGAGGTCTGTAAGAATTTTGAAAGAAATCGGCCACTAGTTGGCGCTAACGAGTTTAATGGCTCTGTAATCACGTGGTGTTACACTCATCCACACAATATGCATATCATTTGATAGATCTGCTTATGCTGAACAACTTTGCCTCAAGAACCATTGCTGTCAATCAAACCGTTCATTAATTATTTGCGAATATGTCTAAAACCTACTTTTGCGAACTAGTCCAAGGTTTTTCGCCCGATCGGAACCAGACCAGTCTAGGACAATTCTCTGGACTCTCTAGATCAATAATTATCAAAAAAAAGTTGAACTTTTGCATTTGGATGGCTGTAATAGGGTCATTTATAAAATGGGCGTGGCAAAATACAGTCAAAAGCCTATAAATCATAAATGAAAATGCAGAACTTCACAAAAATTGGTCAGCATATGTGACATAACATCATTAACAAGCATGCAAAATTTTATGGAGATCGGACGATAGGTGGCGCTATAACTGTTAAAAAGCTTTAAAACCATATATTTCCTATGGTAAACTGCCTGTATTGGCTGTAAATGGTCTTTTCCAACTCTGATCATATAATTTTCATATCATAATGTTCAAAACTAGTGCAATACAATTCTCTGGACTCACTAGATCAATAATTGTCAGAAAAAGTTGAACTACTTCATTTGGATAGCTATAATAGGTTCACTTCAAAATGTAGCCTTTACCAAGTGTCCCCGAAAGCCTATATCTCTTTAATGAATGACTCAGACCTTCTTAAAAACAAGTCAGAACATGTGAAATATCACTCTGAACATGCATGAAAATTTTCAGACAGATCGGACAAAATTTGCCTCTATAACAGTTAAAAAGGTGAAAATGATATGAATATAATGGCATGTTAAGCCAATAAGTGGTATTTTAATGCCCCCTGCTGTTTAAAATAGGAATTTTGTCATATTGTTCTATAATTTATATTTAGACTTTATAAAATCCCTATTTTAACATTTACAATTACATTTAGTCAAAATCTATCTGTTAAAGTATTAGTACTGACAGTTTGATCACATCATATAGTTCAAATGTTTGTATCTACAACATAATGTGTGTGTAGTCTTAGGTTTCTGAATAAATTATGAATCATCTGATTAATAGCTTACAAAGACTTTGTGAAATGTTAATTGACCATTCAAATATATTTTCATAATGACATATCCCAATAGCATTGAAAAAACAACAACAACAACATTTGTCTTTGTGTGTGTGTGTGTGTGTGTGTGTGTGTGTGTAAGCATGCATTAAGTTAAAATGGTAAAACTGGTTTGCTTTTGTCACAGTTGTGTTCTGTCTGAGTATTGTTGTCTCTGATCACATGTCTTCCTTTGTTCTGTTTTCCCGCCACTCCTTGGTTTCCACGGTAACTGTCATTTAGTGCATCTGTCACACCTGTTTCCTCGTTAGTCTTGTCAGCTGTGTCTTGTTTCCCTGATCAGTTCTCCCATGTATTTAAGCCCTGAGTGTTGCCTTGTTCTTTGTCAGTTCTATGCTGTAATTAGAGTGTGTTGCTGCCTGTTCCGATATCCTGAGTTTAATTCCTATTCATCCTTGTCTCCGCGTGCCTTCCTGCAACCATTCCGTGTTTAGCTTTAGTGGAGAAAACTGGTGAAAATAATGAAATTTAAAGTGAAACTGAGCCAATAAGTGGTCTTCTAGTGCCCTCTGCTGGCCATTCTACTTATTAATGAAGTCTTTTCACAGGTGATTTTGCGTCACTCTAGACACTTATAAAATCACTTATATAACAATAACTATTATAACAAAATCATATTTTGTCAGTGTTTATCACTTCATTTGCACTGACACTTCACGTGTTGTAAATCATGGTAAATCACGCTAGAAGCATGGTAAATCATAGTAAATAAATCTAAAATGTGGTGTATCAAGGTAAATCATGCTAGAATCCTGATAAATCATTCTAGAACGTGGTATATTATGGTAAATCATGCTAGAACAGGGTAAATAATGGTAAACCATGGTAAATCATGGTAAACTATGCTAGAACAGGGTAAATCATGGTAAACCATGGTAAATCATGGTAAACCATGGTAAATCATGATAAACTATAGTAAATCATGCTACAATGTGGTATATCATGGTAAACCATGCTAGAACATGGTAAATCAAGGTAAACTAAGATAAATTCATGGTCAACTATGCTAGAACAGGGTAAATCATGGTAAATCATGGTAAATCATGCTAAAACATGGTATTTTCCATCTATGATGTCAGTGGTTACATGCTTGCTAAATAAAACTTGATGTCTTTTGATGTTTTTGTGCTTAAAGGCCTTAAAGGCCTTAACTGCTTGAACCCCGATAAATGCTGCTTGCAGCTTTAATTATTATTATTTTTCTTCTGCCGTAAAACGCATCGTGCAGCCCAAACCGTAAGTGCTAGAGACTTGAAACTTTGCCATATGGTAGTACAAAAATCGAGGAGAGGTTATCAAAATATGAGCCAGATTGGCCAATAGGTGGCGCTACAGTGCAAAAAAACAAAAAAATGGCATATTTTTGCTTAAATCTCACCAACCCTTTGTCACAGACTCAAGTGTCTTATATCATTGGAATCCTTGGCTCAAGCCAAACGTACTTTTGCGAACTAGTCCTAGGTTTTTTGCCCGATCGGAACCAAACCAGTGCAGAAATGTTCTCTGGAGTCTGAATATCAATAATTATCGAAAAAAAGTTGAAATTTCGATTCACGGTCACTAAGGGGCACAAAAACGTTCGAAGGAGGCCGAGCCTATTTTACTAAAATGGTTATAACTCCAGAAGTAAATTAGGTATCTTCACCAAACTCGGTACACATGTGTAAGAGGTCAATCTGAGGTCACAGTAAAAAAACCGCGGCGATTGGCCACATGGTGGCGCTATAACATGACAAAAACATAAAACAGGCTATAACCACCTGACCGTTAGTCCGATTGACTTGAAAATTGGTATGCAGTGTCTTGGTCCAAGGTGCCATGTATATCTATGAGGACATTGGTGTATCTCGAAAAACATGGCCGCCATCGGCCAATGAAGTTTGAGCACCTATTAGACAAGGTTAACGGAGGCCAATCGGAACGAAACTCGATGGGCATATTCGACTCATGGCCCTAGAGGTCTGTAAGAATTTTGAAAGAAATCGGCCACTAGTTGGCGCTAATGAGTTTTATGGCTCTGTAATCACGTGGTGTTACACTTATTGTCATAAAATGCATATCATTTGATAGATCTGCTCATGTTGAACAACTTTGCCTCAAGAACCATTTCTGTCAATCAAACCGTTCATTAAATATTCGCAATTATGTTAAAAACCTACTTTTGCGAACTAGTCCCTGGATTTGTGTCCGATTGTAACCAAACCAGTACAGAAATGTTCCCTGGAGTCTGAATATCAATAATTATCAAAAAAAAGTTGAAATTTGGGTTCCTGGTCACTAGAGGTTGATAAATTCATGTTGTGGGAGGAGCCTATTTTACTAAAATAGCTATAACTCGAGAAGTAAATGAGATATCTTCACCAAACTTGGTACACATGTGTATGAGTTCAGTCTGTGGTCACAGTAAAGACATCGCGATGATTGAACACTAGGTGGCGCTATAACATGAAAAAAACTTGAAAAGGGCTATGACTACCTGACCGTTAGATATTAACGTATCTCATGTATCTAAAAAAAACATGGCCGCCATCGACCAATGAAATTTGAGCACCTATTAGACAAGGTTAATGGAGGCCGATCGGAACAAAACTCGATGGGCATGTTCAACTCATGGCCGTAGAGGTCTGTAAGAGTTTTGAAAGAAGTCGGCCACTAGTTGGCGCTAACGAGTTTTACGGCTCTGTAATCACGTGGTGTTACACTTATCGTAACAAAATGCATAACTGCTTGAACCCCGCTAAATGCTGCTTGCAGCTTTAATTATTATTAGGGGCCAAGCACCGAAGGTGCGGAGGCACCTATTGTATCTGTTCCCGTTCTTATTAGGGGCCAAGCACCGAAGGTGCGGAGGCACCTATTGTATCTGTTCCCGTTCTTATTATTAGGGGCCAAGCACCGAAGGTGCGAGGCACCTATTGTATCTGTTCCCGTTCTTCTTCTTCTTCTTCTTCTTCTTCTTCTTCTTCTTCTTCCGCCATGGGAGTCTATGGCAGCCCATAGAACCGATTGCGGGAAAGTTGTTTTGGTTTGACATTCTGATAGAGGACAGTCCCAACATTAAATACACCAATTTTTGTGTTTCTAAGTCATTCCCTCTAGCGCCACCACCTGTCCAAAATTTCACTTTTATTTTGCTAATAACTTTTGAACCGTAAGGCCAATCAACAAAATTCTTTTTCCCTCTGATTCCTGAGCTCATGCCGATTCGATTGCACCCTATGACGTCATTTTCCGTCATAAAAATATGGCCGCCATTTTGAATTTTTCGATAAACCTACTTTTTCGAACTCGTCCTAGACGGTTTGTCCGATTTGCACGAAAATTGAACCAGATCATCTTCAGGCAGTGCTGACCAAAAGTTATGGAATTCAAATTGATTCGTCAAACCGTTTTCGATAAACGCATGAATACATTTTACGTAGCGCTAGCAAAAACAGTCGTAAGGCTGTATCTCCGCAACGGTTTATCGTATTCAGACCAAACTTGGTACATGTACTCACAAGCATGACCTGAGGCTACATGCTGCGTTTCGGCGCAGCGCCACCTACTGGTCCGTAGATATGAAAAATGGCTATTTTTGCTTATAACTTCTGAACAGTTTGTCCAAAAATCATAAAATTGGTCTCGTTAGATTCAGGGCGACATGCCGAGTCGACTGATATCCAATTTTACCATATCGGCTATTTTGACTGTCGGCCATTTTGAATTATGTGCTAAAATGCTGTATTTTATGAACGCATTAACGAATTGTTACGAAACTTGGTGTGGGTCATCAGCACGATGCCCTGAAGGAGCCTGAGAAGTTTCGAAACAGCGCCACCTAGTGGTGAATTTTTTTTTTTAATGCTTATAACTTTGGGTGTGGTTGACATATTTTCAGGAGACTCATCTCTTTAGACTCCTGAATCCTTGCCGAGTCCAACGATACCAAACATGCTAGGTTTCGCCTTACGGTTTGTGTAGCGTTGTGATTTAGCACTTAAAAAACATTAGGCGATATCTTCGAAACCGTTTGTCCGATCGAGACGAAACCACCGTCATAAGTTTGGCATCATAGCTTGTTAACTAAACGTCAAAGACCAAATGCGAAAATATTGATGTCTAGAGGTAGTAAATTCCAATTAAAGTCATGTGTCAGTCATTTTTTACGTGTTTTTTCATATAAATGTCTATAACTCCGAAGATAATTGAGATATTTTCACCAAAATCGACACACATATGTATGGGCTCACTCTGAGGACACATAAAAAAAATGGTTGGACTGAGCCTCTTGGTGGCGCTATAATAGAACAAAACATGAAATTCCCATTGACTTCAATACAGTTTTGTGAAATAAAATGCTATACTAAACAAATGCATTGGTGTAATATTACAAAACTCAGAATGTGCCATCTGCACCATCCCCTGAAGGTACCCAACATATTTAGAAACAGCGCCACCTAGTGGTCAAAAGTTATAACAAAATTTCCAAAATTGCTAATAACTTTTGAATAAATTGGCCTATTGTAATGCAACTCATCTTAGTAGATTCCTTGGGTCAAGCTGAGAACATAGATACCAAGTTTACCTTATTTGGCCTAACTTCCTGTCCCTCATCTTGATTTTCATTCAAAACCTACTTTTTCGAACTCCTCCTAGACCGTTTGTCCGATTTTCACCAAAATCGAATCGTATCATCTCCAGACCGTGCCGACTAAAAGTTATGGATTTCGTGTCGATTGACAAAACCGTTTTCGTATAGCGCAGCAGCAAAGTTGAGGCATGATGCTAATAGCACTATTCAGGCTTTATCTCTGCAATTCCTTGACATATTGACACCAAACTTTGTGTGTCATTGTCACTTCACTCTGACCACATCACATCAGTTTTGTAACTGCGCCACCTATTGGTCAAAAGTGATAATCCATTAAATCATATTTTTATTTACTGTTTCTCTGATTTTTCAGGCATTTTGCCTATAATCCTTTTTAAATGTCTTTAATTGCTCATTGTCGAAGTTGGTCTGACACTTTCAGCAATGTTGGCATGTCTTGTCATCTGATTGTGCTTGGCCCCGGTAATGGCTGCTTGCAGCTATATTTATTCTTCTTCTTCTTCTTCCGCCATGGGAGTCTATGGCAGCCCCTAGAACCGATTGCGGGAAAGTTGTTTTGGTTTGACATTCTGATAGAGGACCGTCTCAACATTAAATACACCAATTTTGGTGTTTCTAAGTCATTCCCTCTAGCGCCACCACCTGTCCAAAGTTTCACTTTTATTTTGCTAATAACTTTTGAACCGTAAGGCCAATCAGCGAAATTCTTTTTTCCACTGATTCCTGAGCTCATGGCGATTCGATTGCACCCTATGACGTCATTTGCCGTCATAAAAATATGGCCGCCATCTTGAATTTTCAAAAAAAGCTACTTTTTCGAACTCGTCCTAGACGGTTTGTCCGATTTGCACGAAAATTGAACCAGATCATCTTCAGGTAGTGCTGACAAAAAGTTATGGAATTCAAATGGATTCGTCAAACCGTTTTCAATAAACGCACAAATACATTTTACGTAGCGCTAGCAAAAACAGTCGTAAGGCCGTATCTCCGCAACGGTTTATCGTATTCAGACCAAACTTGGTACTTGTACTCACAAGCATGACCTGAGGCTACATGCTGTGTTTCGGCGCAGCGCCACCTACTGGTCCGGAGATATGAAAAATGGCTATTTTTGCTTATAACTTCTGAACAGTTTGTCCAAAAATCATACAATTGGTCTCGTTAGATTCAGGGCAACATGCCGAGTCGACTGATATCCAATTTGACCATATCGGTCATTTTGGCTGTCGGCCATTTTGAATTTTGTGCTAAAATTCTGTATTTTATGAACGCATGAACGGATTGTTACGAAACGTGGTATGGGTCATCAGCACAATGCCCTGAATGAGCCTGAGAAGTTTCGAAACAGCGCCACCTAGTGGTGAATTTTTTTTTTTCAAATGCTTATAACTTTGGGTTCGGTCGACTTATTTTCACGAAACTCATCTTTTTAGACTCCTGAATCATTGCCGAGTCCTACGATACCAAAAATGCTAGGTTTTGCCTTACGGTTTGTGTAGCGTTGTGATTTAGCGCTTAAAAAACATTTGGCTATATCTTTGAAACCGCTAGTCCGATCGAGACGAAACCACCGTCAGAAGTTTGAAAACATAGGTTGATAGCTTTACGCCAATGCCCAAATGCGAAAATATTGATGTTTAGGGGTACTAATTTCCAATCAAAGTCATGTGTCAGTCATTTTTTTCGTGTTTTTTCATATAAATGTCTATAACTCCGAAGCAAATTGAGATTTTTGCACCAAAATCGACACATATATGTATGGGCTCACTCTGAGGACACATAAAAAAAATGGTGGGACTGAGCCTCTTGGTGGCGCTATAATAGAACAAAACATGAAATTCCCATTGACTTCAATGCAGTTTTGTGAAATAAAATGCTATACTAAACAAATGCATTGGTGTAATATTACGAAACTCAGAATGTGCCATCAGCACCATCCCCTGAAGGTACCCAAAATATTTAGAGACAGCGCCACCTAGTGGTCAAAAGTTATAACAACATTTCCAAAACTGCTAATAACTTTTGAATACATCGGCCTATGTAAATGCCACTGGTCTTAATAGATTCCTTGGGTCAAGCCGAGAACATAGATACCAAATTTTCCTTATTTGGTCAAACTTCTTGTCCGCCATCTTGATTTTCATTCAAAACCTACTTTTTCGAACTCCTCCTAGACCGTTTGTCCGATTTTCACCAAAATCGAATCGTATCATCTCCAGACCGTGCCGAATAAAAGTTATGGATTTCGTGTCGATAGACGAAACCGTTTTCGTATAGCGCAGCAGCAAAGTTGAGGCATGATGCTAATAGCATTAATTAAGGCTTTATCTCTGCAATGCCTTGACATATTGACACCAAACTTTGTATGTGTCATTGTAACTTCACTCTGACCACATCACATCAGTTTTGTAACTGCGCCACCTATTGGTCGAAAGTGATAATCCATCAAATCATATTTTTATTTATTGTTTCTATGATTTTTCAGGCATTTTGCCTAAAATCCTCTTTAAATGTCTTTAATTGCTCATTGTTGCAGTTGGTCTGACACTTTCAGACATGTCGGCATGTCTTGTCGTCTTATTCAGCTTGGCCCCGGTAATGGCTGCTTGCAGCTATATTTATTCTTCTTCTTCTTCCGCTCTTGGAGTCTATGGCAGCCCATAGAACCGATTGCGGGAAAGTTGTTTTGGTTTGACATTCTGATAGAGGACAGTCCCAACATTAAATACACCAATTTTGGTGTTTCTAAGTCATTCCCTGTAGCGCCACCACCTGTCCAAAGTTTCACTTTTACTTTGCTAATAACTTTTGAACCGTAAGGCCAATCAACAAAATTCTTTTTCCCTCTGATTCCTGAGCTCATGGCGATTCGATTGCACCCTATGACGTCATTTTCCGTCATAAAAATATGGCCGCCATCTTGAATGTTCAAAAAAAGCTACTTTTTCAAACTCGTCCTAGACGGTTTGTCCGATTTGCACGAAAATTGAACCAGATCATCTTCAGGTAGTGCTGACAAAAAGTTATGGAATTCAAATTGATTCGTCAAACCGTTTTCGATAAACGCACGAATACATTTTACATAGCGCTAGCAAAATCAGTCGTAAGGCCGTATCTCCGCAACGGTTTATCGTATTCAGACCAAACTTGGTACTTGTACTCACAAGCATGACCTGAGGCTACATGCTGTGTTTCGGCGCAGCGCCACCTACTGGTCCGGAGATATGAAAAATGGCTATTTTTGCTTATAACTTCTGAACAGTTTGTCCAAAAATCATAAAATTGGTCTCGTTAGATTCAGGGCAACATGCCGAGTTGACTGATATCCAATTTTACCATATCGGTCATTTTGGCTGTCGGCCATTTTGAATTTTGTGCTAAAATTCTGTATTTTATGAACGCATGAACGGATTGTTACGAAACGTGGTATGGGTCATCAGCACAATGCCCTGAATGAGCCTGAGAAGTTTCGAAACAGCGCCACCTAGTGGTGATTTTTTTTTTTCAAACGCTTATAACTTTGGGTGTGGTCGACTTATTTTCACGAGACTAGTCTAATTAGTCTCCTGAAACCTTGCCGAGTCCTACGATACCAAACATGCTAGGTTTCGCCTTACGGTTTGTGTAGCGTTGTGATTTAGCGCTTAAAAAACATTTGGCTATATCTTCGAAACCGATTGTTCGATCGAGACGAAACCTCCGTCAGAAGTTTGGAAACATAGGTCGATAGCTGAACGCCAATGCCCAAATGTGAAAATATTGATGTTTAGGGGTAGTAAAATTCAAACAAAGTCATGTGTCAGTCATTTTTTACGTGTTTTTTCATATAAATGTCTATAACTCTAAAGTGAATTGAGATATTTTCACCAAAACTGACACACATATGCATGGGCTCACTCTGAGGACACGTAAAAAAAATTGTGGGACTTAGCCTCTTGGTGGCGCTATAACAGAACAAAACATTAAATTCCCATTGACTTCAATACAGTTTTGTGAAATAAAATGCTATTTTCATTCACAATCTACTTTTTCGAACTCCTCCCACACCGTTTGTCCGATTTTCACCAAAATCGAATCACATCATCTCCAGACTGTGCCGACTAAAAGCTATGGATTTCGTGTCGATTGACGAAACCGTTTTCGTATAGCGCAGCAGCAAAGTTGAGGCATGATGCTAAAAGCATTATTCAGGCTTTATCTCTGCAATGCCTTGTCATATTGACACCAAACTTTGTATGTGTCATTGTCACTTCACTCTGACCACATCACATCAGTTTTGTAACTGCGCCACCTATTGGTCAAAAGTGATAATCCATTAAATCATATTTTTATTTACTGTTTCTATGATTTTTCAGGCATTTTGCCTAAAATCCTCTTTAATGTCTTTAATTGCTCATTGCCGCAGTTGGTCTGACACTTTCAGACATGTTGGCATGTCTTGTCGTCTTATTCTGCTTGGCCCCGGTAATTGCTGCTTGCAGCTATATTTAGGGGCCAAGCACCGAAGGTGCGGAGGCACCTATTGTATCTGTTCCCGTTCTTATTATTATTCTTCATTTTTCCGACTGGGAGTCTATGGCAGCCCATAGAACCGATTGCGGGAAAGTTGTTTTGGTTTGACATTCTGATAGAGGACAGTCCCACCATTAAATACGCCAATTTTGGTGTTTCTAAGTCATTCCCTCTAGCGCCACCACCTGTCCAAATTTTCACTTTTCTTTTGCTAATAACTTTTGAACCGTAAGGCCAATCAACAAAATTATTTTTTCCTCTGTTTCCTGAGCTCATTCCGATTCGATTACATCCTATGACGTCATTTTCCGTCATATCAATATGGCCGCCATTTTGAATTTTCCGAAAAAGCTACTTTTTCGAACTCGTCCTAGACGGTTTGCACGATTTGCACGAAAATTGAACCAGATCATCTTCAGGCAGTGGTGACAAAAAGTTATGGAATTCAAATGGATTCGTCAAACCGTTTTCGATAAACGCACGAATACATTTTACGTAGCGCCTGCAAAAACAGTCGTAAGGCTGTATCTCCGCAACGGTTTATCATATTCAGACCAAACTTGGTACATGTACTCAAATGCATGACCTGAGGCAACTTGCTGCGTTTTGGCGCAGCACCACCTACTGGTCCGGAGATATGAAAAATGGCTATTTTTGCTTATAACTTCTGAACAGTTTGTCCAAAAATCATAAAATTGGTCTCGTTAGATTCAGGGCAACATGTCGATTCAACTGATATCCAATTTGACCATATCGGCCATTTTGACTGTCGGCCATTTTGAATTTTGTGCTAAAATGCTGTATTTTAAGAATGCATGAACGAATTGTTACGAAACTTGGTATGGGTCATCAGCACGATGTCCTGAAGGAGTTTGAGAAGTTTCGAAACAGCGCCACCTAGTGGTGAATTATTTTTTTCAAATGCTTATAACTTTGGGTGTGGTCGAATTATTTTCATGAAATTCATCTCATTCAACTCCTGAATCGTTGCCGAGTCCAACGATACCAAACATGAAAGGTTTCGCCTTACGGTTTGTTAGCGTTGTGATTTAGCGGTTAAAAAACATTAGGCAATATCTTTGAAACTGTTTGTCCGATCGAGACGAAACCACCATCAGAAGTTTGGAATCATAGCTTGTTGCAACTATATGCAAACGCCCAAATGCAAAAATATTGATAGTAAGGGGTAGTAAAATTCAATCAAAGTCATGTGTCAGTCATTTTTTACGTGTTTTTCCATATAAATGTCTATAACTCTGAAGTGAATTGAGATATTTTCACCAAAATTGACACACATATGTATGAGCTCACTCTGAGGACACATAAAATTTTTTTTGGGACTGAGCCTCTTGGTGGCGCTATAATAGAACAAAACATGAAATTCCCATTGACTTCAATACAGTTTTGTAAAATAAAATGCTATACTTAACAAATGCATTGATGTAATATTACGAAACTCAGAATGTGCCATCAACACCATCCCCTGAAGGTGCTCAAAATATTTCGAAACAGCGCCACCTAGTAGTCAAAAGTTCAACAAAATTTCCAAAAAGGCTAATAACTTTTGAATAAATCTGGCTATTGAAATGCCACTGGTCTCAATAGATTCCTTGGGTCAAGCCGAGAACATGGATACCAAGTTTTCCTTTTTTGGCCGAACTTCCTGTCCGCCATCTTGATTTTCAGTAAAAACCTACTTTTTCGAACTCCTCCTAGACCGTTTGTCCGATTTTCACCAAAATGGAATCGTATCATCTCCAGACCGTGCTGACTAAAAGTTATGGATTTCGTGACGATAGACGAAACCGTTTTCGTATAGCGCAGCAGCAAAGTTGAGGCATGATGCTAAAAGCACTATTCAGGCTTTATCTTTGCAATGCCTTGACATATTGACACCAAACTTTGTATGTGTCATTGTCACTTCACTCTGACCACATCACATCAGTTTTTTAACTGCGCCACCTATTGGTCGAAAGTGATAATCCATCAAATCATATTTTTAATTATTGTTTCTATGATTTTAAAGGCATTTTGCCTAAAATCCTCTTTAATGTCTTTAATTGCTCATTGTTGCAGTTGGTCTGACACTTTCAGACATGTTGGCATGTCTTGTCATCTGATTGTGCTTGGCCCCGGTAATTGCTGCTTGCAGCTATATTTATTATTATTATTATTCCGCCGTAAAACGCATTGTGCAGCCCAAACCGTAAGGGCTAGAGCTTTGAAACTTTGCCAGATGGTAGTACAAAAATCGAGGAGAGGTTATCAAATTATGACCTCGATTGGCCCATAGGTGGCGCTATAACAACCAAAAGAGCGAAACTGCTAATAACTCCTAGACCGTATGTCGTAGACTCAAGTGTCTTATATCATTGGAAAGCTGGAAGCCTGACGAACAAAACTTATATCTCCGATTTCATTTCCGTCATGATAGATTTTCCGCCATTTTGAATTTTGTCGAAAATCTACTTTTGCAAACTATTCCGTGGTTTTTTGTCCGATCGGAACCAAACCAGTGCAGAAATGTTCTCTGGAGTCTGAAGATAAATAATCATCGAAAAAAAGTTGAAATTTCGATTCCTGGTCGCTAGGGGACGCAAAATAAACGTTGTGGGAGGAGCCTATTTTACTAAAATGGCTATAACTTAAAAAGTAAATAAGATATCTTCACCAAACTCGGTACACATTTGTATGGGTTCAGTCTGGGGTCACAGTAAAAAATCAATCGCAGCGATTGAACACTAGGTGGCGCTATAATATGAAAAAAAACATGAAAAGGGCTATAACCACCTGGCCGTTAGTCCGATTGACTTGAAAATTGGTATGCAGTGTCTTGGTCCAAGGTGCCATGTATGTCTATGAGGACATTGGCGTATCTCAAAAAACATGGCCGCCATTGGCCAATGAAGTTGAGCACCTATTAGACAAGGTTAACGGAGGCTGATCGGAACGAAACTCGATGGGCATGTTCGACTCATGGCCCTGGAGGTCTGTAAGAATTTTAAAAGAAATCGGCCACTAGTTGGCGCTAACGAGTTTTATGGCTCTGTAATCACGTGGTGTTACACATATTATCACAAAATGCATATCATTTGATGATCTGCTCATGCTGAACAACTTTGCCTCTAGAACCATTGCTGTCAATCAAACAGTTCATTAAATATTCATGAATATGTTCAAAACCTACTTTTGCGAACTAGTCCCTGGTTTTTTGCCCGATCGGAACCAGACCAGTCTAGGACAATTCGCTGGACTCTCTAGATCAATAATTATCAAAAAAAAGTTGAACTTTTGCATTTGGATGGCTGTAATAGGGTCATTTATAAAATGTGCGGGGCAAAATAAATAAAAAAGCCTATAAATCATAAATAAAAACTCAGAACTTCACAAAAATTGGTGAACATATGTGAAATAACATCATTAACAAGCATGCCAAATTTTATGGAGATCGGACCAAAGGTGGTGCTATAACTGTTAAAAAGCTTTAAAACCATATATTTCCTTCGGTAAATGGTCTTTTTCATCTATTATGTCAGTAGTTACATGCTTGCTAAATAAATCTTAATAACTTTTGATGCTTTTATGCTTAAAGGCCTTAAAGGCCTTAATTGCTTGAACCCCGATAAATGCTGCTTGCAGCTTTAATTAGGGGTTCAAGCACGAAGTGCTGAAACCCTATTGTAATTGTGCTGATTTTTATTATTAGGGGTTCAAGCACGAAGTGCTGAAACCCTATTGTAATTGTACTGATTTTTATTATTAGGGGTTCAAGCACGAAGTGCTGAAACCCTATTGTAATTGTACTGATTTTTATTATTATTATTATTATTATTATTAGGGGTTCAAGCACGAAGTGCTGAAACCCTATTGTAATTGTGCTGATTTTTATTATTATTAGGGGTTCAAGCACGAAGTGCTGAAACCCTATTGTAATTGTGCTGATTTTTAGGGGTTCAAGCACGAAGTGCTGAAACCCTATTGTAATTGTGCTGATTTTTATTATTATTATTATTATTATTATTCTGCCGTAAAACGCATCGTGCAGCCCAAACCGTAAGGGCTAGAGCTTTGAAACTTTGCCATATGGTAGTACAAAAATCGAGGAGAGGTTATCAAATTATGACCCCGATTGGCCCATAGGTGGCGCTATAGCAACCAAAAGCGCGAAACTGCTCATAACTCCTAGACCGTAAGTCATAGACTCAAGTGTCTTATATCATTGGAAAGCTGGACGCCTGACGAACAAAACGTATATCTCCGATTTTATTTCCGCCATGATAGATTTTCCGCCATTTTGAATTTTGTCGAAAATCTACTTTTGCGAACTAGTCCCTGGTTTTTTGCCCGATCGGAACCAAACCAGTGCAGAATTGTTCTCTGGAGTCTGAATATCAATAATTATCAAAAAAAGGTTGAAATTTCGATTCACGGTCGCTAGGGGGTGCAAAATTAACGTTGTGGGAGGAGCCTATTTTACTAAAATGGCTATAACTCCAGAAGTAAAAGAGGTATTTTAACCAAACCTGGTACACATGTGTAAGACGTCAATATGAGGTCACGGTAAAAAAATCGCGGCGATTGGTCACATGGTGGCGCTATAACATGAAAAAAACATAAAACAGGCTATAACCACCTGACCGTTAGTCCGATTGACTTGAAAATTGGTATGCAGTGTCTTGGTCCAAGGTGCCATGTATGTCTATGAGGATATTGGTGTATCTCAAAAAACATGGCCGCCATCGGCCAATGAAGTTTGAGCACCTATTAGACAAGGTTAACGGAGGCCTATCGGAACGAAACTCGGTGGGCATGTTCGACTCATGGCCCTAGAGGTCTGTAAGAATTTTAAAAGAAATCGGCCACTAGTTGGCGCTAACGAGTTTTATGGCTCTGTAATCACGTGGTGTTACACTTATTGTCACAAAATGCATACCATTTGATAGATCTCCTCTTGTTGAACAACTTTGCCTCAAGAACCATTGCTGTCAATCAAACCGTTCATTAAATATTCGTAATTATGTTAAAAACCTACTTTTGCGAACTAGTCCTAGGTTTTTCGCCCGATCAGAACCAAACGAGTCTAGGACAATTCTATGGACTCTCAAGATCAATAATTATCAAAAAAAAGTTGAACTTTTGCATTTTTCGCATGGGTATATTGGGTCATAAAGAAAATGGGCGTGGCAAAATGCACTCAAAAGCCTATAAATCCTAAACAAAAACTCAGAACTTCACGAAAATTGGTGAGCTTATGTGCCATAACATCATTAACAAGCATGCAAAATTTCATGGAGATCGGACTATAGATGGTGCTATAACTGTTAAAAAGCTTTAAAAAACACATATTTCCTATGGTAAATTGCCTGTATTGGCTGTAAATGGACTTTTCCATCTATTATTTCAGTGGTTAAAAGCTTTCTAAATAAATCTTAATGTCTTAAATGCTTATGTGCCTAAAGGCCTTAAATGCTTGAACCCCGATAAATGCTGCTTGCAGCTTTAATTATTATTATTATTATTATTATTATTCTGCCGTAAAACGCATCGTGCAGCCCAAACCGTAAGGGCTAGAGCTTTGAAACTTTGCCATATGGTAGTACAAAAATCGAGGAGAGGTTATCAAATTATGACCCCGATTGGCCCATAGGTGGCGCTATAGCAACCAAAAGCGCGAAACTGCTCATAACTCCTAGACCGTAAGTCATAGACTCAAGTGTCTTATATCATTGGAAAGCTGGACGCCTGACGAACAAAACGTATATCTCCGATTTTATTTCCGCCATGATAGATTTTCCGCCATTTTGAATTTTGTCGAAAATCTACTTTTGCGAACTAGTCCCTGGTTTTTTGCCCGATCGGAACCAAACCAGTGCAGAATTGTTCTCTGGAGTCTGAATATCAATAATTATCAAAAAAAAGTTGAAATTTCGATTCAGGGTCGCTAGGGGGTGCAAAATTAACGTTGTGGGAGGAGCCTATTTTACTAAAATGGCTATAACTCCAGAAGTAAAAGAGGTATTTTAACCAAACCTGGTACACATGTGTAAGACGTCAATATGAGGTCACGGTAAAAAAATCGCGGCGATTGGTCACATGGTGGCGCTATAACATGAAAAAAACATAAAACAGGCTATAACCACCTGACCGTTAGTCCGATTGACTTGAAAATTGGTATGCAGTGTCTTGGTCCAAGGTGCCATGTATGTCTATGAGGACATTGGTGTATCTCAAAAAACATGGCCGCCATCGGCCAATGAAGTTTGAGCACCTATTAGACAAGGTTAACGGAGGCCTATCGGAACGAAACTCGGTGGGCATGTTCGACTCATGGCCCTAGAGGTCTGTAAGAATTTTAAAAGAAATCGGCCACTAGTTGGCGCTAACGAGTTTTATGGCTCTGTAATCACGTGGTGTTACACTTATTGTCACAAAATGCATACCATTTGATAGATCTCCTCTTGTTGAACAACTTTGCCTCAAGAACCATTGCTGTCAATCAAACCGTTCATTAAATATTCGTAATTATGTTAAAAACCTACTTTTGCGAACTAGTCCTAGGTTTTTCGCCCGATCAGAACCAAACGAGTCTAGGACAATTCTATGGACTCTCAAGATCAATAATTATCAAAAAAAAGTTGAACTTTTGCATTTTTCGCATGGGTATATTGGGTCATAAAGAAAATGGGCGTGGCAAAATGCACTCAAAAGCCTATAAATCCTAAACAAAAACTCAGAACTTCACGAAAATTGGTGAGCTTATGTGCCATAACATCATTAACAAGCATGCAAAATTTCATGGAGATCGGACTATAGATGGTGCTATAACTGTTAAAAAGCTTTAAAAAACACATATTTCCTATGGTAAATTGCCTGTATTGGCTGTAAATGGACTTTTCCATCTATTATTTCAGTGGTTAAAAGCTTTCTAAATAAATCTTAATGTCTTAAATGCTTATGTGCCTAAAGGCCTTAAATGCTTGAACCCCGATAAATGCTGCTTGCAGCTTTATTAGGGGTTCAAGCACGAAGTGCTGAAACCCTATTGTATTTGTGCTGATTTTTATTATTATTATTATTATTATTATTCTGCCGTAAAACGCATCGTGCAGCCCAAACCGTAAGGGCTAGAGCTTTGAAACTTTGCCAGATGGTAGTACAAAAATCGAGGAGAGGTTATCAAATTATGACCTCGATTGGCCCATAGGTGGCGCTATAACAACCAAAAGCGCGAAAGTGGTCATAACTCCTGGACCGTATGTCGTAGACACAAGTGTCTTATATCATTGGAAAGCTGGTCGTCTGACGAACAAAACGTATATCTCCGATTTCATTTCCGTCATGATAGATTTTCCGCCATTTTGAATTTGGTCGAAAACCTACTTTTGCGAACTAGTCCCTGGTTTTTTGCTCGATCGGAACCAAACCAGTGCAGAATTGTTCTCTGGAGACTGAAGATCAATAATTATCGAAAAAAAGTTGAAATTTCGATTCAGGGTCGCTAGGGGGCGCAAAATTAACGTTGTGGGCGGAGCCTATTTTACTAAAATGGCTATAACTCCAGAAGTAAATGAGGTATCTTCACCAAACTCGGTACACATGTGTAAGAGGTCAATCTGAGGTCACAGTAAAAAAATCGCGGCGATTGGCCACATGGTGGCGCTCTAACATGAAAAAAACATAAAACAGGCTTTAACCACCTGACTGTTAGTCCGATTGACTTGAAAATTGGTATGCAGTGTCTTGGCCCAAGGTGTCATGTATGTCTATGAGGACATTGGTGTATCTCAAAAAACATGGCCGCCATCGGCCAACGAAGTTTGAGCACCTATTAGACAAGGTTAACGGAGGCCGATCGGAACGAAACTCGATGGGCATGTTCAACTCATAGCCCTAGAGGTCTGTAAGAATTTTGAAAGAAATCGGCCACTAGTTGGCGCTAACGAGTTTTACGGCTCTGTAATCACGTGGTGTTACACTTATTGTCACAAAATGCATATCATTTGATAGATCTGCTCATGCTGAACAACATTGCCTCAAGAACCATTGCTGTCAATCAAATCGTTCATTAATTATTTGCGAATATGTTAAAAACCTACTTTTGCGAACTAGTCCCTGGTTTTTCGCCCGATCGGAACCAGACCAGTCTAGGACAATTCTCTGGACTCTCCTGATCAATAATTATCGAAAAAAAGTTGAACTTTTGAATTTTTCGTATGGCTATAATTGGGTCATAAAGAAAATGGGCGTGGCAAAATGCACTCAAAAGCTTATAAATCCTAAACGAAAACTCAGAACTTCACGAAAATTGGTGAGCATATGTGCCATTATATTCTAAACAAGCATGCCAAATTTCATGTTGATCGGACCATAGGTGGCGCTATAACTGTTAAAAAAGTTTGAAAACCATATATTTCCTATGGTAAATTGCCTGTATTGGCTGTAAATGGACTTTTCCATCTATTATTTCAGTGGTTAAAAGCTTTCTAAATAAAACTTAATATCTTAAATGCTTATGTGCTTAAAGGCCTTAAATGCTTGAACCCCGATAAATGCTGCTTGCAGCTTTAATTATTATTATTATTATTATTCCGCCGTAAAACGCATCGTGCAGCCCAAACCGTAAGAGCTGGAACTTTGAAACTTTGACAGATGGTAGTACAAAAATCGAGGAAAGGTTCAGAGATTATGACCCCGATTGGCCCATAGGTGGCGCTATAACAACCAAAAGCGCGAAACTGCTCATAACTCCTAGACCGTATGTCGTAGACTCAAGTGTCTTATATCATTGGAAAGCTGGACGCCTGACGAACAAAACGTATATCTCCGATTTCATTTCCGCCATGATAGATTTTCCGCCATTTTGAATTTTGTCAAAAATCTACTTTTGCGAACTAGTCCCTGGTTTTTTGCCCGATTGGAACCAAACCAGT
>NW_028296431.1:117500-120000 GCF_964197995.2 Scardinius erythrophthalmus
AGTCATAGACTCAAGTGTCTTATATCATTGGAAAGCTGGACGCCTGACGAACAAAACGTATATCTCCGATTTTATTTCCGCCATGATAGATTTTCCGCCATTTTGAATTTTGTCGAAAATCTACTTTTGCGAACTAGTCCCTGGTTTTTTGCCCGATCGGAACCAAACCAGTGCAGAATTGTTCTCTGGAGTCTGAATATCAATAATTATCAAAAAAAAGTTGAAATTTCGATTCACGGTCGCTAGGGGGTGCAAAATTAACGTTGTGGGAGGAGCCTATTTTACTAAAATGGCTATAACTCCAGAAGTAAAAGAGGTATTTTAACCAAACCTGGTACACATGTGTAAGACGTCAATATGAGGTCACGGTAAAAAAATCGCGGCGATTGGTCACATGGTGGCGCTATAACATGAAAAAAACATAAAACAGGCTATAACCACCTGACCGTTAGTCCGATTGACTTGAAAATTGGTATGCAGTGTCTTGGTCCAAGGTGCCATGTATGTCTATGAGGACATTGGTGTATCTCAAAAAACATGGCCGCCATCGGCCAATGAAGTTTGAGCACCTATTAGACAAGGTTAACGGAGGCCTATCGGAACGAAACTCGGTGGGCATGTTCGACTCATGGCCCTAGAGGTCTGTAAGAATTTTAAAAGAAATCGGCCACTAGTTGGCGCTAACGAGTTTTATGGCTCTGTAATCACGTGGTGTTACACTTATTGTCACAAAATGCATACCATTTGATAGATCTCCTCTTGTTGAACAACTTTGCCTCAAGAACCATTGCTGTCAATCAAACCGTTCATTAAATATTCGTAATTATGTTAAAAACCTACTTTTGCGAACTAGTCCTAGGTTTTTCGCCCGATCAGAACCAAACGAGTCTAGGACAATTCTATGGACTCTCAAGATCAATAATTATCAAAAAAAAGTTGAACTTTTGCATTTTTCGCATGGGTATATTGGGTCATAAAGAAAATGGGCGTGGCAAAATGCACTCAAAAGCCTATAAATCCTAAACAAAAACTCAGAACTTCACGAAAATTGGTGAGCTTATGTGCCATAACATCATTAACAAGCATGCAAAATTTCATGGAGATCGGACTATAGATGGTGCTATAACTGTTAAAAAGCTTTAAAAAACACATATTTCCTATGGTAAATTGCCTGTATTGGCTGTAAATGGACTTTTCCATCTATTATTTCAGTGGTTAAAAGCTTTCTAAATAAATCTTAATGTCTTAAATGCTTATGTGCCTAAAGGCCTTAAATGCTTGAACCCCGATAAATGCTGCTTGCAGCTTTAATTATTATTATTATTATTCTGCCGTAAAACGCATCGTGCAGCCCAAACCGTAAGGGCTAGAGCTTTGAAACTTTGCCATATGGTAGTACAAAAATCGAGGAGAGGTTATCAAATTATGACCCCGATTGGCCCATAGGTGGCGCTATAGCAACCAAAAGCGCGAAACTGCTCATAACTCCTAGACCGTAAGTCATAGACTCAAGTGTCTTATATCATTGGAAAGCTGGACGCCTGACGAACAAAACGTATATCTCCGATTTTATTTCCGCCATGATAGATTTTCCGCCATTTTGAATTTTGTCGAAAATCTACTTTTGCGAACTAGTCCCTGGTTTTTTGCCCGATCGGAACCAAACCAGTGCAGAATTGTTCTCTGGAGTCTGAATATCAATAATTATCAAAAAAAAGTTGAAATTTCGATTCACGGTCGCTAGGGGGTGCAAAATTAACGTTGTGGGAGGAGCCTATTTTACTAAAATGGCTATAACTCCAGAAGTAAAAGAGGTATTTTAACCAAACCTGGTACACATGTGTAAGACGTCAATATGAGGTCACGGTAAAAAAATCGCGGCGATTGGTCACATGGTGGCGCTATAACATGAAAAAAACATAAAACAGGCTATAACCACCTGACCGTTAGTCCGATTGACTTGAAAATTGGTATGCAGTGTCTTGGTCCAAGGTGCCATGTATGTCTATGAGGACATTGGTGTATCTCAAAAAACATGGCCGCCATCGGCCAATGAAGTTTGAGCACCTATTAGACAAGGTTAACGGAGGCCTATCGGAACGAAACTCGGTGGGCATGTTCGACTCATGGCCCTAGAGGTCTGTAAGAATTTTAAAAGAAATCGGCCACTAGTTGGCGCTAACGAGTTTTATGGCTCTGTAATCACGTGGTGTTACACTTATTGTCACAAAATGCATACCATTTGATAGATCTCCTCTTGTTGAACAACTTTGCCTCAAGAACCATTGCTGTCAATCAAACCGTTCATTAAATATTCGTAATTATGTTAAAAACCTACTTTTGCGAACTAGTCCTAGGTTTTTCGCCCGATCAGAACCAAACGAGTCTAGGACAATTCTATGGACTCTCAAGATCAATAATTATCAAAAAAAAGTTGAACTTTTGCATTTTTCGCATGGGTATATTGGGTCATAAAGAAAATGGGCGTGGCAAAATGCAC
>NW_028296430.1:0-119495 GCF_964197995.2 Scardinius erythrophthalmus
ATACAGAGGCCTTCTCACCTTTATGACAGTTAAAGCGCCACCAATGGCCCGACGTCCATGAAAGTTTTCAAGCTTCTTCAGGATCACGTGACGCATGCGCATGCCCGATTTTGTGAGCTTGTATGCAAATCAGACAGCAAGATGGCCGCTTTCAGCCATTTCATGTGTTTTTTCCATAGAAATACATCATTTTGACACCCTTTTAACAGTTATAGCGCCACCAAGTGGCCAGTCGCTGCGCCCTTTTTCACGTGACCACAGAATGAGCTCGTACATGCGTGTGCTGAGTTTGGTGCAAAAATCTCGTTCCGTTCACGAGTTATAGCCAATTAAGCAAAATGGGCTCCTCCCACTTCGAACATTTTGGCGGCCCTTAGGGACCGTGAAGCGAAATTTACACTTTTTTTTGATAATTATTGACAATCAGACTCCAGAGAATCTTGCCGCACTGGTTTGGTTCCGGTCGGGCCAAAAACCTAGGACTAGTTCGCGAAAGTAGGTTTTTGGAAAAACCCCAAATACCCTAAAATTTTCCCAGGGTGACGAGCAAATCCGAGGCATGCATCTGGTCCGCCTCGAGCCAAGGATTCCAGCGATATAAGACACTTGAGCCTACGCCTCACGGTTGATGAGTTATGAGCCGTTTCGTACTTTTGCCCGCTGTAGCGCCCCCGTCAGGCCGATCGGGGCGGGCCTTGGTGACGCTGTAGGCGGTGTGAGTACTATCAGCCCCCAAAGTTTCAAGTCTCCACGACTTACGGTTTGGTCTGCCCGATCAGTTTTATGTCTGAATGTTGCATCATGGGAAAATTAACAATTACAATAGGTGTTCAGCACTGAAGTGCTTGAACCCCTAATAAGTGGCTAAAAAAGGGCCACAAAAAGGCCTCTAAAAAAAAAACTATAGGGTCTAGGCGCTTGCCGTCTGCGCTGCTGCGTTCCAAAAACTTTATCCAGCCTTCTAACATGTGCCTCGGAGAGGAAAAAGAACGTTTGTTGCCCTTTTAGCTCATTTATCATGGAAATGTGGTGCATTTTTTTTTTTACCTTTTAAACTGTGACACCCCCACTGATGGCCCGATCTCCATAAAAGTTTGCACGCTTCTTTAGAATAATATGGCGCATGTGCTCAGCTAATTTGGTGAAGCTCTGCTCTTTTCCCCCCATTTTTCAGTCATTTAAATGTCATTTTGCATAGGGTAATACAGAGGCCTTCTCACCTTTATGACAGTTAAAGCGCCACCAATGGCCCGACGTCCATGAAAGTTTTCAAGCTTCTTCAGGATCACGTGACGCATGCGCATGCCCGATTTTGTGAGCTTGTATGCAAATCAGACAGCAAGATGGCCGCTTTCAGCCATTTCATGTGTTTTTTCCATAGAAATACATCATTTTGACACCCTTTTAACAGTTATAGCGCCACCAAGTGGCCAGTCGCTGCGCCCTTTTTCACGTGACCACAGAATGAGCTCGTACATGCGTGTGCTGAGTTTGGTGCAAAAATCTCGTTCCGTTCACGAGTTATAGCCAATTAAGCAAAATGGGCTCCTCCCACTTCGAACATTTTGGCGGCCCTTAGGGACCGTGAAGCGAAATTTACACTTTTTTTTGATAATTATTGACAATCAGACTCCAGAGAATCTTGCCGCACTGGTTTGGTTCCGGTCGGGCCAAAAACCTAGGACTAGTTCGCGAAAGTAGGTTTTTGGAAAAACCCCAAATACCCTAAAATTTTCCCAGGGTGACGAGCAAATCCGAGGCATGCATCTGGTCCGCCTCGAGCCAAGGATTCCAGCGATATAAGACACTTGAGCCTACGCCTCACGGTTGATGAGTTATGAGCCGTTTCGTACTTTTGCCCGCTGTAGCGCCCCCGTCAGGCCGATCGGGGCGGGCCTTGGTGACGCTGTAGGCGGTGTGAGTACTATCAGCCCCCAAAGTTTCAAGTCTCCACGACTTACGGTTTGGTCTGCCCGATCAGTTTTATGTCTGAATGTTGCATCATGGGAAAATTAACAATTACAATAGGTGTTCAGCACTGAAGTGCTTGAACCCCTAATAAGTGGCTAAAAAAGGGCCACAAAAAGGCCTCTAAAAAAAAAACTATAGGGTCTAGGCGCTTGCCGTCTGCGCTGCTGCGTTCCAAAAACTTTATCCAGCCTTCTAACATGTGCCTCGGAGAGGAAAAAGAACGTTTGTTGCCCTTTTAGCTCATTTATCATGGAAATGTGGTGCATTTTTTTTTTTACCTTTTAAACTGTGACACCCCCACTGATGGCCCGATCTCCATAAAAGTTTGCACGCTTCTTTAGAATAATATGGCGCATGTGCTCAGCTAATTTGGTGAAGCTCTGCTCTTTTCCCCCCATTTTTCAGTCATTTAAATGTCATTTTGCATAGGGTAATACAGAGGCCTTCTCACCTTTATGACAGTTAAAGCGCCACCAATGGCCCGACGTCCATGAAAGTTTTCAAGCTTCTTCAGGATCACGTGACGCATGCGCATGCCCGATTTTGTGAGCTTGTATGCAAATCAGACAGCAAGATGGCCGCTTTCAGCCATTTCATGTGTTTTTTCCATAGAAATACATCATTTTGACACCCTTTTAACAGTTATAGCGCCACCAAGTGGCCAGTCGCTGCGCCCTTTTTCACGTGACCACAGAATGAGCTCGTACATGCGTGTGCTGAGTTTGGTGCAAAAATCTCGTTCCGTTCACGAGTTATAGCCAATTAAGCAAAATGGGCTCCTCCCACTTCGAACATTTTGGCGGCCCTTAGGGACCGTGAAGCGAAATTTACACTTTTTTTTGATAATTATTGACAATCAGACTCCAGAGAATCTTGCCGCACTGGTTTGGTTCCGGTCGGGCCAAAAACCTAGGACTAGTTCGCGAAAGTAGGTTTTTGGAAAAACCCCAAATACCCTAAAATTTTCCCAGGGTGACGAGCAAATCCGAGGCATGCATCTGGTCCGCCTCGAGCCAAGGATTCCAGCGATATAAGACACTTGAGCCTACGCCTCACGGTTGATGAGTTATGAGCCGTTTCGTACTTTTGCCCGCTGTAGCGCCCCCGTCAGGCCGATCGGGGCGGGCCTTGGTGACGCTGTAGGCGGTGTGAGTACTATCAGCCCCCAAAGTTTCAAGTCTCCACGACTTACGGTTTGGTCTGCCCGATCAGTTTTATGTCTGAATGTTGCATCATGGGAAAATTAACAATTACAATAGGTGTTCAGCACTGAAGTGCTTGAACCCCTAATAAGTGGCTAAAAAAGGGCCACAAAAAGGCCTCTAAAAAAAAAACTATAGGGTCTAGGCGCTTGCCGTCTGCGCTGCTGCGTTCCAAAAACTTTATCCAGCCTTCTAACATGTGCCTCGGAGAGGAAAAAGAACGTTTGTTGCCCTTTTAGCTCATTTATCATGGAAATGTGGTGCATTTTTTTTTTTACCTTTTAAACTGTGACACCCCCACTGATGGCCCGATCTCCATAAAAGTTTGCACGCTTCTTTAGAATAATATGGCGCATGTGCTCAGCTAATTTGGTGAAGCTCTGCTCTTTTCCCCCCATTTTTCAGTCATTTAAATGTCATTTTGCATAGGGTAATACAGAGGCCTTCTCACCTTTATGACAGTTAAAGCGCCACCAATGGCCCGACGTCCATGAAAGTTTTCAAGCTTCTTCAGGATCACGTGACGCATGCGCATGCCCGATTTTGTGAGCTTGTATGCAAATCAGACAGCAAGATGGCCGCTTTCAGCCATTTCATGTGTTTTTTCCATAGAAATACATCATTTTGACACCCTTTTAACAGTTATAGCGCCACCAAGTGGCCAGTCGCTGCGCCCTTTTTCACGTGACCACAGAATGAGCTCGTACATGCGTGTGCTGAGTTTGGTGCAAAAATCTCGTTCCGTTCACGAGTTATAGCCAATTAAGCAAAATGGGCTCCTCCCACTTCGAACATTTTGGCGGCCCTTAGGGACCGTGAAGCGAAATTTACACTTTTTTTTGATAATTATTGACAATCAGACTCCAGAGAATCTTGCCGCACTGGTTTGGTTCCGGTCGGGCCAAAAACCTAGGACTAGTTCGCGAAAGTAGGTTTTTGGAAAAACCCCAAATACCCTAAAATTTTCCCAGGGTGACGAGCAAATCCGAGGCATGCATCTGGTCCGCCTCGAGCCAAGGATTCCAGCGATATAAGACACTTGAGCCTACGCCTCACGGTTGATGAGTTATGAGCCGTTTCGTACTTTTGCCCGCTGTAGCGCCCCCGTCAGGCCGATCGGGGCGGGCCTTGGTGACGCTGTAGGCGGTGTGAGTACTATCAGCCCCCAAAGTTTCAAGTCTCCACGACTTACGGTTTGGTCTGCCCGATCAGTTTTATGTCTGAATGTTGCATCATGGGAAAATTAACAATTACAATAGGTGTTCAGCACTGAAGTGCTTGAACCCCTAATAAGTGGCTAAAAAAGGGCCACAAAAAGGCCTCTAAAAAAAAAACTATAGGGTCTAGGCGCTTGCCGTCTGCGCTGCTGCGTTCCAAAAACTTTATCCAGCCTTCTAACATGTGCCTCGGAGAGGAAAAAGAACGTTTGTTGCCCTTTTAGCTCATTTATCATGGAAATGTGGTGCATTTTTTTTTTTACCTTTTAAACTGTGACACCCCCACTGATGGCCCGATCTCCATAAAAGTTTGCACGCTTCTTTAGAATAATATGGCGCATGTGCTCAGCTAATTTGGTGAAGCTCTGCTCTTTTCCCCCCATTTTTCAGTCATTTAAATGTCATTTTGCATAGGGTAATACAGAGGCCTTCTCACCTTTATGACAGTTAAAGCGCCACCAATGGCCCGACGTCCATGAAAGTTTTCAAGCTTCTTCAGGATCACGTGACGCATGCGCATGCCCGATTTTGTGAGCTTGTATGCAAATCAGACAGCAAGATGGCCGCTTTCAGCCATTTCATGTGTTTTTTCCATAGAAATACATCATTTTGACACCCTTTTAACAGTTATAGCGCCACCAAGTGGCCAGTCGCTGCGCCCTTTTTCACGTGACCACAGAATGAGCTCGTACATGCGTGTGCTGAGTTTGGTGCAAAAATCTCGTTCCGTTCACGAGTTATAGCCAATTAAGCAAAATGGGCTCCTCCCACTTCGAACATTTTGGCGGCCCTTAGGGACCGTGAAGCGAAATTTACACTTTTTTTTGATAATTATTGACAATCAGACTCCAGAGAATCTTGCCGCACTGGTTTGGTTCCGGTCGGGCCAAAAACCTAGGACTAGTTCGCGAAAGTAGGTTTTTGGAAAAACCCCAAATACCCTAAAATTTTCCCAGGGTGACGAGCAAATCCGAGGCATGCATCTGGTCCGCCTCGAGCCAAGGATTCCAGCGATATAAGACACTTGAGCCTACGCCTCACGGTTGATGAGTTATGAGCCGTTTCGTACTTTTGCCCGCTGTAGCGCCCCCGTCAGGCCGATCGGGGCGGGCCTTGGTGACGCTGTAGGCGGTGTGAGTACTATCAGCCCCCAAAGTTTCAAGTCTCCACGACTTACGGTTTGGTCTGCCCGATCAGTTTTATGTCTGAATGTTGCATCATGGGAAAATTAACAATTACAATAGGTGTTCAGCACTGAAGTGCTTGAACCCCTAATAAGTGGCTAAAAAAGGGCCACAAAAAGGCCTCTAAAAAAAAAACTATAGGGTCTAGGCGCTTGCCGTCTGCGCTGCTGCGTTCCAAAAACTTTATCCAGCCTTCTAACATGTGCCTCGGAGAGGAAAAAGAACGTTTGTTGCCCTTTTAGCTCATTTATCATGGAAATGTGGTGCATTTTTTTTTTTACCTTTTAAACTGTGACACCCCCACTGATGGCCCGATCTCCATAAAAGTTTGCACGCTTCTTTAGAATAATATGGCGCATGTGCTCAGCTAATTTGGTGAAGCTCTGCTCTTTTCCCCCCATTTTTCAGTCATTTAAATGTCATTTTGCATAGGGTAATACAGAGGCCTTCTCACCTTTATGACAGTTAAAGCGCCACCAATGGCCCGACGTCCATGAAAGTTTTCAAGCTTCTTCAGGATCACGTGACGCATGCGCATGCCCGATTTTGTGAGCTTGTATGCAAATCAGACAGCAAGATGGCCGCTTTCAGCCATTTCATGTGTTTTTTCCATAGAAATACATCATTTTGACACCCTTTTAACAGTTATAGCGCCACCAAGTGGCCAGTCGCTGCGCCCTTTTTCACGTGACCACAGAATGAGCTCGTACATGCGTGTGCTGAGTTTGGTGCAAAAATCTCGTTCCGTTCACGAGTTATAGCCAATTAAGCAAAATGGGCTCCTCCCACTTCGAACATTTTGGCGGCCCTTAGGGACCGTGAAGCGAAATTTACACTTTTTTTTGATAATTATTGACAATCAGACTCCAGAGAATCTTGCCGCACTGGTTTGGTTCCGGTCGGGCCAAAAACCTAGGACTAGTTCGCGAAAGTAGGTTTTTGGAAAAACCCCAAATACCCTAAAATTTTCCCAGGGTGACGAGCAAATCCGAGGCATGCATCTGGTCCGCCTCGAGCCAAGGATTCCAGCGATATAAGACACTTGAGCCTACGCCCTCACGGTTGATGAGTTATGAGCCGTTTCGTACTTTTGCCCGCTGTAGCGCCCCCGTCAGGCCGATCGGGGCGGGCCTTGGTGACGCTGTAGGCGGTGTGAGTACTATCAGCCCCCAAAGTTTCAAGTCTCCACGACTTACGGTTTGGTCTGCCCGATCAGTTTTATGTCTGAATGTTGCATCATGGGAAAATTAACAATTACAATAGGTGTTCAGCACTGAAGTGCTTGAACCCCTAATAAGTGGCTAAAAAAGGGCCACAAAAAGGCCTCTAAAAAAAAAACTATAGGGTCTAGGCGCTTGCCGTCTGCGCTGCTGCGTTCCAAAAACTTTATCCAGCCTTCTAACATGTGCCTCGGAGAGGAAAAAGAACGTTTGTTGCCCTTTTAGCTCATTTATCATGGAAATGTGGTGCATTTTTTTTTTACCTTTTAAACTGTGACACCCCCACTGATGGCCCGATCTCCATAAAAGTTTGCACGCTTCTTTAGAATAATATGGCGCATGTGCTCAGCTAATTTGGTGAAGCTCTGCTCTTTTCCCCCATTTTTCAGTCATTTAAATGTCATTTTGCATAGGGTAATACAGAGGCCTTCTCACCTTTATGACAGTTAAAGCGCCACCAATGGCCCGACGTCCATGAAAGTTTTCAAGCTTCTTCAGGATCACGTGACGCATGCGCATGCCCGATTTTGTGAGCTTGTATGCAAATCAGACAGCAAGATGGCCGCTTTCAGCCATTTCATGTGTTTTTTCCATAGAAATACATCATTTTGACACCCTTTTAACAGTTATAGCGCCACCAAGTGGCCAGTCGCTGCGCCCTTTTTCACGTGACCACAGAATGAGCTCGTACATGCGTGTGCTGAGTTTGGTGCAAAAATCTCGTTCCGTTCACGAGTTATAGCCAATTAAGCAAAATGGGCTCCTCCCACTTCGAACATTTTGGCGGCCCTTAGGGACCGTGAAGCGAAATTTACACTTTTTTTTGATAATTATTGACAATCAGACTCCAGAGAATCTTGCCGCACTGGTTTGGTTCCGGTCGGGCCAAAAACCTAGGACTAGTTCGCGAAAGTAGGTTTTTGGAAAAACCCCAAATACCCTAAAATTTTCCCAGGGTGACGAGCAAATCCGAGGCATGCATCTGGTCCGCCTCGAGCCAAGGATTCCAGCGATATAAGACACTTGAGCCTACGCCTCACGGTTGATGAGTTATGAGCCGTTTCGTACTTTTGCCCGCTGTAGCGCCCCCGTCAGGCCGATCGGGGCGGGCCTTGGTGACGCTGTAGGCGGTGTGAGTACTATCAGCCCCCAAAGTTTCAAGTCTCCACGACTTACGGTTTGGTCTGCCCGATCAGTTTTATGTCTGAATGTTGCATCATGGGAAAATTAACAATTACAATAGGTGTTCAGCACTGAAGTGCTTGAACCCCTAATAAGTGGCTAAAAAAGGGCCACAAAAAGGCCTCTAAAAAAAAAACTATAGGGTCTAGGCGCTTGCCGTCTGCGCTGCTGCGTTCCAAAAACTTTATCCAGCCTTCTAACATGTGCCTCGGAGAGGAAAAAGAACGTTTGTTGCCCTTTTAGCTCATTTATCATGGAAATGTGGTGCATTTTTTTTTTTACCTTTTAAACTGTGACACCCCCACTGATGGCCCGATCTCCATAAAAGTTTGCACGCTTCTTTAGAATAATATGGCGCATGTGCTCAGCTAATTTGGTGAAGCTCTGCTCTTTTCCCCCCATTTTTCAGTCATTTAAATGTCATTTTGCATAGGGTAATACAGAGGCCTTCTCACCTTTATGACAGTTAAAGCGCCACCAATGGCCCGACGTCCATGAAAGTTTTCAAGCTTCTTCAGGATCACGTGACGCATGCGCATGCCCGATTTTGTGAGCTTGTATGCAAATCAGACAGCAAGATGGCCGCTTTCAGCCATTTCATGTGTTTTTTCCATAGAAATACATCATTTTGACACCCTTTTAACAGTTATAGCGCCACCAAGTGGCCAGTCGCTGCGCCCTTTTTCACGTGACCACAGAATGAGCTCGTACATGCGTGTGCTGAGTTTGGTGCAAAAATCTCGTTCCGTTCACGAGTTATAGCCAATTAAGCAAAATGGGCTCCTCCCACTTCGAACATTTTGGCGGCCCTTAGGGACCGTGAAGCGAAATTTACACTTTTTTTTGATAATTATTGACAATCAGACTCCAGAGAATCTTGCCGCACTGGTTTGGTTCCGGTCGGGCCAAAAACCTAGGACTAGTTCGCGAAAGTAGGTTTTTGGAAAAACCCCAAATACCCTAAAATTTTCCCAGGGTGACGAGCAAATCCGAGGCATGCATCTGGTCCGCCTCGAGCCAAGGATTCCAGCGATATAAGACACTTGAGCCTACGCCTCACGGTTGATGAGTTATGAGCCGTTTCGTACTTTTGCCCGCTGTAGCGCCCCCGTCAGGCCGATCGGGGCGGGCCTTGGTGACGCTGTAGGCGGTGTGAGTACTATCAGCCCCCAAAGTTTCAAGTCTCCACGACTTACGGTTTGGTCTGCCCGATCAGTTTTATGTCTGAATGTTGCATCATGGGAAAATTAACAATTACAATAGGTGTTCAGCACTGAAGTGCTTGAACCCCTAATAAGTGGCTAAAAAAGGGCCACAAAAAGGCCTCTAAAAAAAAAACTATAGGGTCTAGGCGCTTGCCGTCTGCGCTGCTGCGTTCCAAAAACTTTATCCAGCCTTCTAACATGTGCCTCGGAGAGGAAAAAGAACGTTTGTTGCCCTTTTAGCTCATTTATCATGGAAATGTGGTGCATTTTTTTTTTTACCTTTTAAACTGTGACACCCCCACTGATGGCCCGATCTCCATAAAAGTTTGCACGCTTCTTTAGAATAATATGGCGCATGTGCTCAGCTAATTTGGTGAAGCTCTGCTCTTTTCCCCCCATTTTTCAGTCATTTAAATGTCATTTTGCATAGGGTAATACAGAGGCCTTCTCACCTTTATGACAGTTAAAGCGCCACCAATGGCCCGACGTCCATGAAAGTTTTCAAGCTTCTTCAGGATCACGTGACGCATGCGCATGCCCGATTTTGTGAGCTTGTATGCAAATCAGACAGCAAGATGGCCGCTTTCAGCCATTTCATGTGTTTTTTCCATAGAAATACATCATTTTGACACCCTTTTAACAGTTATAGCGCCACCAAGTGGCCAGTCGCTGCGCCCTTTTTCACGTGACCACAGAATGAGCTCGTACATGCGTGTGCTGAGTTTGGTGCAAAAATCTCGTTCCGTTCACGAGTTATAGCCAATTAAGCAAAATGGGCTCCTCCCACTTCGAACATTTTGGCGGCCCTTAGGGACCGTGAAGCGAAATTTACACTTTTTTTTGATAATTATTGACAATCAGACTCCAGAGAATCTTGCCGCACTGGTTTGGTTCCGGTCGGGCCAAAAACCTAGGACTAGTTCGCGAAAGTAGGTTTTTGGAAAAACCCCAAATACCCTAAAATTTTCCCAGGGTGACGAGCAAATCCGAGGCATGCATCTGGTCCGCCTCGAGCCAAGGATTCCAGCGATATAAGACACTTGAGCCTACGCCTCACGGTTGATGAGTTATGAGCCGTTTCGTACTTTTGCCCGCTGTAGCGCCCCCGTCAGGCCGATCGGGGCGGGCCTTGGTGACGCTGTAGGCGGTGTGAGTACTATCAGCCCCCAAAGTTTCAAGTCTCCACGACTTACGGTTTGGTCTGCCCGATCAGTTTTATGTCTGAATGTTGCATCATGGGAAAATTAACAATTACAATAGGTGTTCAGCACTGAAGTGCTTGAACCCCTAATAAGTGGCTAAAAAAGGGCCACAAAAAGGCCTCTAAAAAAAAAACTATAGGGTCTAGGCGCTTGCCGTCTGCGCTGCTGCGTTCCAAAAACTTTATCCAGCCTTCTAACATGTGCCTCGGAGAGGAAAAAGAACGTTTGTTGCCCTTTTAGCTCATTTATCATGGAAATGTGGTGCATTTTTTTTTTTACCTTTTAAACTGTGACACCCCCACTGATGGCCCGATCTCCATAAAAGTTTGCACGCTTCTTTAGAATAATATGGCGCATGTGCTCAGCTAATTTGGTGAAGCTCTGCTCTTTTCCCCCCATTTTTCAGTCATTTAAATGTCATTTTGCATAGGGTAATACAGAGGCCTTCTCACCTTTATGACAGTTAAAGCGCCACCAATGGCCCGACGTCCATGAAAGTTTTCAAGCTTCTTCAGGATCACGTGACGCATGCGCATGCCCGATTTTGTGAGCTTGTATGCAAATCAGACAGCAAGATGGCCGCTTTCAGCCATTTCATGTGTTTTTTCCATAGAAATACATCATTTTGACACCCTTTTAACAGTTATAGCGCCACCAAGTGGCCAGTCGCTGCGCCCTTTTTCACGTGACCACAGAATGAGCTCGTACATGCGTGTGCTGAGTTTGGTGCAAAAATCTCGTTCCGTTCACGAGTTATAGCCAATTAAGCAAAATGGGCTCCTCCCACTTCGAACATTTTGGCGGCCCTTAGGGACCGTGAAGCGAAATTTACACTTTTTTTTGATAATTATTGACAATCAGACTCCAGAGAATCTTGCCGCACTGGTTTGGTTCCGGTCGGGCCAAAAACCTAGGACTAGTTCGCGAAAGTAGGTTTTTGGAAAAACCCCAAATACCCTAAAATTTTCCCAGGGTGACGAGCAAATCCGAGGCATGCATCTGGTCCGCCTCGAGCCAAGGATTCCAGCGATATAAGACACTTGAGCCTACGCCTCACGGTTGATGAGTTATGAGCCGTTTCGTACTTTTGCCCGCTGTAGCGCCCCCGTCAGGCCGATCGGGGCGGGCCTTGGTGACGCTGTAGGCGGTGTGAGTACTATCAGCCCCCAAAGTTTCAAGTCTCCACGACTTACGGTTTGGTCTGCCCGATCAGTTTTATGTCTGAATGTTGCATCATGGGAAAATTAACAATTACAATAGGTGTTCAGCACTGAAGTGCTTGAACCCCTAATAAGTGGCTAAAAAAGGGCCACAAAAAGGCCTCTAAAAAAAAAACTATAGGGTCTAGGCGCTTGCCGTCTGCGCTGCTGCGTTCCAAAAACTTTATCCAGCCTTCTAACATGTGCCTCGGAGAGGAAAAAGAACGTTTGTTGCCCTTTTAGCTCATTTATCATGGAAATGTGGTGCATTTTTTTTTTTACCTTTTAAACTGTGACACCCCCACTGATGGCCCGATCTCCATAAAAGTTTGCACGCTTCTTTAGAATAATATGGCGCATGTGCTCAGCTAATTTGGTGAAGCTCTGCTCTTTTCCCCCCATTTTTCAGTCATTTAAATGTCATTTTGCATAGGGTAATACAGAGGCCTTCTCACCTTTATGACAGTTAAAGCGCCACCAATGGCCCGACGTCCATGAAAGTTTTCAAGCTTCTTCAGGATCACGTGACGCATGCGCATGCCCGATTTTGTGAGCTTGTATGCAAATCAGACAGCAAGATGGCCGCTTTCAGCCATTTCATGTGTTTTTTCCATAGAAATACATCATTTTGACACCCTTTTAACAGTTATAGCGCCACCAAGTGGCCAGTCGCTGCGCCCTTTTTCACGTGACCACAGAATGAGCTCGTACATGCGTGTGCTGAGTTTGGTGCAAAAATCTCGTTCCGTTCACGAGTTATAGCCAATTAAGCAAAATGGGCTCCTCCCACTTCGAACATTTTGGCGGCCCTTAGGGACCGTGAAGCGAAATTTACACTTTTTTTTGATAATTATTGACAATCAGACTCCAGAGAATCTTGCCGCACTGGTTTGGTTCCGGTCGGGCCAAAAACCTAGGACTAGTTCGCGAAAGTAGGTTTTTGGAAAAACCCCAAATACCCTAAAATTTTCCCAGGGTGACGAGCAAATCCGAGGCATGCATCTGGTCCGCCTCGAGCCAAGGATTCCAGCGATATAAGACACTTGAGCCTACGCCTCACGGTTGATGAGTTATGAGCCGTTTCGTACTTTTGCCCGCTGTAGCGCCCCCGTCAGGCCGATCGGGGCGGGCCTTGGTGACGCTGTAGGCGGTGTGAGTACTATCAGCCCCCAAAGTTTCAAGTCTCCACGACTTACGGTTTGGTCTGCCCGATCAGTTTTATGTCTGAATGTTGCATCATGGGAAAATTAACAATTACAATAGGTGTTCAGCACTGAAGTGCTTGAACCCCTAATAAGTGGCTAAAAAAGGGCCACAAAAAGGCCTCTAAAAAAAAAACTATAGGGTCTAGGCGCTTGCCGTCTGCGCTGCTGCGTTCCAAAAACTTTATCCAGCCTTCTAACATGTGCCTCGGAGAGGAAAAAGAACGTTTGTTGCCCTTTTAGCTCATTTATCATGGAAATGTGGTGCATTTTTTTTTTTACCTTTTAAACTGTGACACCCCCACTGATGGCCCGATCTCCATAAAAGTTTGCACGCTTCTTTAGAATAATATGGCGCATGTGCTCAGCTAATTTGGTGAAGCTCTGCTCTTTTCCCCCCATTTTTCAGTCATTTAAATGTCATTTTGCATAGGGTAATACAGAGGCCTTCTCACCTTTATGACAGTTAAAGCGCCACCAATGGCCCGACGTCCATGAAAGTTTTCAAGCTTCTTCAGGATCACGTGACGCATGCGCATGCCCGATTTTGTGAGCTTGTATGCAAATCAGACAGCAAGATGGCCGCTTTCAGCCATTTCATGTGTTTTTTCCATAGAAATACATCATTTTGACACCCTTTTAACAGTTATAGCGCCACCAAGTGGCCAGTCGCTGCGCCCTTTTTCACGTGACCACAGAATGAGCTCGTACATGCGTGTGCTGAGTTTGGTGCAAAAATCTCGTTCCGTTCACGAGTTATAGCCAATTAAGCAAAATGGGCTCCTCCCACTTCGAACATTTTGGCGGCCCTTAGGGACCGTGAAGCGAAATTTACACTTTTTTTTGATAATTATTGACAATCAGACTCCAGAGAATCTTGCCGCACTGGTTTGGTTCCGGTCGGGCCAAAAACCTAGGACTAGTTCGCGAAAGTAGGTTTTTGGAAAAACCCCAAATACCCTAAAATTTTCCCAGGGTGACGAGCAAATCCGAGGCATGCATCTGGTCCGCCTCGAGCCAAGGATTCCAGCGATATAAGACACTTGAGCCTACGCCTCACGGTTGATGAGTTATGAGCCGTTTCGTACTTTTGCCCGCTGTAGCGCCCCCGTCAGGCCGATCGGGGCGGGCCTTGGTGACGCTGTAGGCGGTGTGAGTACTATCAGCCCCCAAAGTTTCAAGTCTCCACGACTTACGGTTTGGTCTGCCCGATCAGTTTTATGTCTGAATGTTGCATCATGGGAAAATTAACAATTACAATAGGTGTTCAGCACTGAAGTGCTTGAACCCCTAATAAGTGGCTAAAAAAGGGCCACAAAAAGGCCTCTAAAAAAAAAACTATAGGGTCTAGGCGCTTGCCGTCTGCGCTGCTGCGTTCCAAAAACTTTATCCAGCCTTCTAACATGTGCCTCGGAGAGGAAAAAGAACGTTTGTTGCCCTTTTAGCTCATTTATCATGGAAATGTGGTGCATTTTTTTTTTTACCTTTTAAACTGTGACACCCCCACTGATGGCCCGATCTCCATAAAAGTTTGCACGCTTCTTTAGAATAATATGGCGCATGTGCTCAGCTAATTTGGTGAAGCTCTGCTCTTTTCCCCCCATTTTTCAGTCATTTAAATGTCATTTTGCATAGGGTAATACAGAGGCCTTCTCACCTTTATGACAGTTAAAGCGCCACCAATGGCCCGACGTCCATGAAAGTTTTCAAGCTTCTTCAGGATCACGTGACGCATGCGCATGCCCGATTTTGTGAGCTTGTATGCAAATCAGACAGCAAGATGGCCGCTTTCAGCCATTTCATGTGTTTTTTCCATAGAAATACATCATTTTGACACCCTTTTAACAGTTATAGCGCCACCAAGTGGCCAGTCGCTGCGCCCTTTTTCACGTGACCACAGAATGAGCTCGTACATGCGTGTGCTGAGTTTGGTGCAAAAATCTCGTTCCGTTCACGAGTTATAGCCAATTAAGCAAAATGGGCTCCTCCCACTTCGAACATTTTGGCGGCCCTTAGGGACCGTGAAGCGAAATTTACACTTTTTTTTGATAATTATTGACAATCAGACTCCAGAGAATCTTGCCGCACTGGTTTGGTTCCGGTCGGGCCAAAAACCTAGGACTAGTTCGCGAAAGTAGGTTTTTGGAAAAACCCCAAATACCCTAAAATTTTCCCAGGGTGACGAGCAAATCCGAGGCATGCATCTGGTCCGCCTCGAGCCAAGGATTCCAGCGATATAAGACACTTGAGCCTACGCCTCACGGTTGATGAGTTATGAGCCGTTTCGTACTTTTGCCCGCTGTAGCGCCCCCGTCAGGCCGATCGGGGCGGGCCTTGGTGACGCTGTAGGCGGTGTGAGTACTATCAGCCCCCAAAGTTTCAAGTCTCCACGACTTACGGTTTGGTCTGCCCGATCAGTTTTATGTCTGAATGTTGCATCATGGGAAAATTAACAATTACAATAGGTGTTCAGCACTGAAGTGCTTGAACCCCTAATAAGTGGCTAAAAAAGGGCCACAAAAAGGCCTCTAAAAAAAAAACTATAGGGTCTAGGCGCTTGCCGTCTGCGCTGCTGCGTTCCAAAAACTTTATCCAGCCTTCTAACATGTGCCTCGGAGAGGAAAAAGAACGTTTGTTGCCCTTTTAGCTCATTTATCATGGAAATGTGGTGCATTTTTTTTTTTACCTTTTAAACTGTGACACCCCCACTGATGGCCCGATCTCCATAAAAGTTTGCACGCTTCTTTAGAATAATATGGCGCATGTGCTCAGCTAATTTGGTGAAGCTCTGCTCTTTTCCCCCCATTTTTCAGTCATTTAAATGTCATTTTGCATAGGGTAATACAGAGGCCTTCTCACCTTTATGACAGTTAAAGCGCCACCAATGGCCCGACGTCCATGAAAGTTTTCAAGCTTCTTCAGGATCACGTGACGCATGCGCATGCCCGATTTTGTGAGCTTGTATGCAAATCAGACAGCAAGATGGCCGCTTTCAGCCATTTCATGTGTTTTTTCCATAGAAATACATCATTTTGACACCCTTTTAACAGTTATAGCGCCACCAAGTGGCCAGTCGCTGCGCCCTTTTTCACGTGACCACAGAATGAGCTCGTACATGCGTGTGCTGAGTTTGGTGCAAAAATCTCGTTCCGTTCACGAGTTATAGCCAATTAAGCAAAATGGGCTCCTCCCACTTCGAACATTTTGGCGGCCCTTAGGGACCGTGAAGCGAAATTTACACTTTTTTTTGATAATTATTGACAATCAGACTCCAGAGAATCTTGCCGCACTGGTTTGGTTCCGGTCGGGCCAAAAACCTAGGACTAGTTCGCGAAAGTAGGTTTTTGGAAAAACCCCAAATACCCTAAAATTTTCCCAGGGTGACGAGCAAATCCGAGGCATGCATCTGGTCCGCCTCGAGCCAAGGATTCCAGCGATATAAGACACTTGAGCCTACGCCTCACGGTTGATGAGTTATGAGCCGTTTCGTACTTTTGCCCGCTGTAGCGCCCCCGTCAGGCCGATCGGGGCGGGCCTTGGTGACGCTGTAGGCGGTGTGAGTACTATCAGCCCCCAAAGTTTCAAGTCTCCACGACTTACGGTTTGGTCTGCCCGATCAGTTTTATGTCTGAATGTTGCATCATGGGAAAATTAACAATTACAATAGGTGTTCAGCACTGAATTGCTTGAACCCCTAATAAGTGGCTAAAAAAGGGCCACAAAAAGGCCTCTAAAAAAAAAACTATAGGGTCTAGGCGCTTGCCGTCTGCGCTGCTGCGTTCCAAAAACTTTATCCAGCCTTCTAACATGTGCCTCGGAGAGGAAAAAGAACGTTTGTTGCCCTTTTAGCTCATTTATCATGGAAATGTGGTGCATTTTTTTTTTTACCTTTTAAACTGTGACACCCCCACTGATGGCCCGATCTCCATAAAAGTTTGCACGCTTCTTTAGAATAATATGGCGCATGTGCTCAGCTAATTTGGTGAAGCTCTGCTCTTTTCCCCCCATTTTTCAGTCATTTAAATGTCATTTTGCATAGGGTAATACAGAGGCCTTCTCACCTTTATGACAGTTAAAGCGCCACCAATGGCCCGACGTCCATGAAAGTTTTCAAGCTTCTTCAGGATCACGTGACGCATGCGCATGCCCGATTTTGTGAGCTTGTATGCAAATCAGACAGCAAGATGGCCGCTTTCAGCCATTTCATGTGTTTTTTCCATAGAAATACATCATTTTGACACCCTTTTAACAGTTATAGCGCCACCAAGTGGCCAGTCGCTGCGCCCTTTTTCACGTGACCACAGAATGAGCTCGTACATGCGTGTGCTGAGTTTGGTGCAAAAATCTCGTTCCGTTCACGAGTTATAGCCAATTAAGCAAAATGGGCTCCTCCCACTTCGAACATTTTGGCGGCCCTTAGGGACCGTGAAGCGAAATTTACACTTTTTTTTGATAATTATTGACAATCAGACTCCAGAGAATCTTGCCGCACTGGTTTGGTTCCGGTCGGGCCAAAAACCTAGGACTAGTTCGCGAAAGTAGGTTTTTGGAAAAACCCCAAATACCCTAAAATTTTCCCAGGGTGACGAGCAAATCCGAGGCATGCATCTGGTCCGCCTCGAGCCAAGGATTCCAGCGATATAAGACACTTGAGCCTACGCCTCACGGTTGATGAGTTATGAGCCGTTTCGTACTTTTGCCCGCTGTAGCGCCCCCGTCAGGCCGATCGGGGCGGGCCTTGGTGACGCTGTAGGCGGTGTGAGTACTATCAGCCCCCAAAGTTTCAAGTCTCCACGACTTACGGTTTGGTCTGCCCGATCAGTTTTATGTCTGAATGTTGCATCATGGGAAAATTAACAATTACAATAGGTGTTCAGCACTGAAGTGCTTGAACCCCTAATAAGTGGCTAAAAAAGGGCCACAAAAAGGCCTCTAAAAAAAAAACTATAGGGTCTAGGCGCTTGCCGTCTGCGCTGCTGCGTTCCAAAAACTTTATCCAGCCTTCTAACATGTGCCTCGGAGAGGAAAAAGAACGTTTGTTGCCCTTTTAGCTCATTTATCATGGAAATGTGGTGCATTTTTTTTTTTACCTTTTAAACTGTGACACCCCCACTGATGGCCCGATCTCCATAAAAGTTTGCACGCTTCTTTAGAATAATATGGCGCATGTGCTCAGCTAATTTGGTGAAGCTCTGCTCTTTTCCCCCCATTTTTCAGTCATTTAAATGTCATTTTGCATAGGGTAATACAGAGGCCTTCTCACCTTTATGACAGTTAAAGCGCCACCAATGGCCCGACGTCCATGAAAGTTTTCAAGCTTCTTCAGGATCACGTGACGCATGCGCATGCCCGATTTTGTGAGCTTGTATGCAAATCAGACAGCAAGATGGCCGCTTTCAGCCATTTCATGTGTTTTTTCCATAGAAATACATCATTTTGACACCCTTTTAACAGTTATAGCGCCACCAAGTGGCCAGTCGCTGCGCCCTTTTTCACGTGACCACAGAATGAGCTCGTACATGCGTGTGCTGAGTTTGGTGCAAAAATCTCGTTCCGTTCACGAGTTATAGCCAATTAAGCAAAATGGGCTCCTCCCACTTCGAACATTTTGGCGGCCCTTAGGGACCGTGAAGCGAAATTTACACTTTTTTTTGATAATTATTGACAATCAGACTCCAGAGAATCTTGCCGCACTGGTTTGGTTCCGGTCGGGCCAAAAACCTAGGACTAGTTCGCGAAAGTAGGTTTTTGGAAAAACCCCAAATACCCTAAAATTTTCCCAGGGTGACGAGCAAATCCGAGGCATGCATCTGGTCCGCCTCGAGCCAAGGATTCCAGCGATATAAGACACTTGAGCCTACGCCTCACGGTTGATGAGTTATGAGCCGTTTCGTACTTTTGCCCGCTGTAGCGCCCCCGTCAGGCCGATCGGGGCGGGCCTTGGTGACGCTGTAGGCGGTGTGAGTACTATCAGCCCCCAAAGTTTCAAGTCTCCACGACTTACGGTTTGGTCTGCCCGATCAGTTTTATGTCTGAATGTTGCATCATGGGAAAATTAACAATTACAATAGGTGTTCAGCACTGAAGTGCTTGAACCCCTAATAAGTGGCTAAAAAAGGGCCACAAAAAGGCCTCTAAAAAAAAAACTATAGGGTCTAGGCGCTTGCCGTCTGCGCTGCTGCGTTCCAAAAACTTTATCCAGCCTTCTAACATGTGCCTCGGAGAGGAAAAAGAACGTTTGTTGCCCTTTTAGCTCATTTATCATGGAAATGTGGTGCATTTTTTTTTTTACCTTTTAAACTGTGACACCCCCACTGATGGCCCGATCTCCATAAAAGTTTGCACGCTTCTTTAGAATAATATGGCGCATGTGCTCAGCTAATTTGGTGAAGCTCTGCTCTTTTCCCCCCATTTTTCAGTCATTTAAATGTCATTTTGCATAGGGTAATACAGAGGCCTTCTCACCTTTATGACAGTTAAAGCGCCACCAATGGCCCGACGTCCATGAAAGTTTTCAAGCTTCTTCAGGATCACGTGACGCATGCGCATGCCCGATTTTGTGAGCTTGTATGCAAATCAGACAGCAAGATGGCCGCTTTCAGCCATTTCATGTGTTTTTTCCATAGAAATACATCATTTTGACACCCTTTTAACAGTTATAGCGCCACCAAGTGGCCAGTCGCTGCGCCCTTTTTCACGTGACCACAGAATGAGCTCGTACATGCGTGTGCTGAGTTTGGTGCAAAAATCTCGTTCCGTTCACGAGTTATAGCCAATTAAGCAAAATGGGCTCCTCCCACTTCGAACATTTTGGCGGCCCTTAGGGACCGTGAAGCGAAATTTACACTTTTTTTTGATAATTATTGACAATCAGACTCCAGAGAATCTTGCCGCACTGGTTTGGTTCCGGTCGGGCCAAAAACCTAGGACTAGTTCGCGAAAGTAGGTTTTTGGAAAAACCCCAAATACCCTAAAATTTTCCCAGGGTGACGAGCAAATCCGAGGCATGCATCTGGTCCGCCTCGAGCCAAGGATTCCAGCGATATAAGACACTTGAGCCTACGCCTCACGGTTGATGAGTTATGAGCCGTTTCGTACTTTTGCCCGCTGTAGCGCCCCCGTCAGGCCGATCGGGGCGGGCCTTGGTGACGCTGTAGGCGGTGTGAGTACTATCAGCCCCCAAAGTTTCAAGTCTCCACGACTTACGGTTTGGTCTGCCCGATCAGTTTTATGTCTGAATGTTGCATCATGGGAAAATTAACAATTACAATAGGTGTTCAGCACTGAAGTGCTTGAACCCCTAATAAGTGGCTAAAAAAGGGCCACAAAAAGGCCTCTAAAAAAAAAACTATAGGGTCTAGGCGCTTGCCGTCTGCGCTGCTGCGTTCCAAAAACTTTATCCAGCCTTCTAACATGTGCCTCGGAGAGGAAAAAGAACGTTTGTTGCCCTTTTAGCTCATTTATCATGGAAATGTGGTGCATTTTTTTTTTTACCTTTTAAACTGTGACACCCCCACTGATGGCCCGATCTCCATAAAAGTTTGCACGCTTCTTTAGAATAATATGGCGCATGTGCTCAGCTAATTTGGTGAAGCTCTGCTCTTTTCCCCCCATTTTTCAGTCATTTAAATGTCATTTTGCATAGGGTAATACAGAGGCCTTCTCACCTTTATGACAGTTAAAGCGCCACCAATGGCCCGACGTCCATGAAAGTTTTCAAGCTTCTTCAGGATCACGTGACGCATGCGCATGCCCGATTTTGTGAGCTTGTATGCAAATCAGACAGCAAGATGGCCGCTTTCAGCCATTTCATGTGTTTTTTCCATAGAAATACATCATTTTGACACCCTTTTAACAGTTATAGCGCCACCAAGTGGCCAGTCGCTGCGCCCTTTTTCACGTGACCACAGAATGAGCTCGTACATGCGTGTGCTGAGTTTGGTGCAAAAATCTCGTTCCGTTCACGAGTTATAGCCAATTAAGCAAAATGGGCTCCTCCCACTTCGAACATTTTGGCGGCCCTTAGGGACCGTGAAGCGAAATTTACACTTTTTTTTGATAATTATTGACAATCAGACTCCAGAGAATCTTGCCGCACTGGTTTGGTTCCGGTCGGGCCAAAAACCTAGGACTAGTTCGCGAAAGTAGGTTTTTGGAAAAACCCCAAATACCCTAAAATTTTCCCAGGGTGACGAGCAAATCCGAGGCATGCATCTGGTCCGCCTCGAGCCAAGGATTCCAGCGATATAAGACACTTGAGCCTACGCCTCACGGTTGATGAGTTATGAGCCGTTTCGTACTTTTGCCCGCTGTAGCGCCCCCGTCAGGCCGATCGGGGCGGGCCTTGGTGACGCTGTAGGCGGTGTGAGTACTATCAGCCCCCAAAGTTTCAAGTCTCCACGACTTACGGTTTGGTCTGCCCGATCAGTTTTATGTCTGAATGTTGCATCATGGGAAAATTAACAATTACAATAGGTGTTCAGCACTGAAGTGCTTGAACCCCTAATAAGTGGCTAAAAAAGGGCCACAAAAAGGCCTCTAAAAAAAAAACTATAGGGTCTAGGCGCTTGCCGTCTGCGCTGCTGCGTTCCAAAAACTTTATCCAGCCTTCTAACATGTGCCTCGGAGAGGAAAAAGAACGTTTGTTGCCCTTTTAGCTCATTTATCATGGAAATGTGGTGCATTTTTTTTTTTACCTTTTAAACTGTGACACCCCCACTGATGGCCCGATCTCCATAAAAGTTTGCACGCTTCTTTAGAATAATATGGCGCATGTGCTCAGCTAATTTGGTGAAGCTCTGCTCTTTTCCCCCCATTTTTCAGTCATTTAAATGTCATTTTGCATAGGGTAATACAGAGGCCTTCTCACCTTTATGACAGTTAAAGCGCCACCAATGGCCCGACGTCCATGAAAGTTTTCAAGCTTCTTCAGGATCACGTGACGCATGCGCATGCCCGATTTTGTGAGCTTGTATGCAAATCAGACAGCAAGATGGCCGCTTTCAGCCATTTCATGTGTTTTTTCCATAGAAATACATCATTTTGACACCCTTTTAACAGTTATAGCGCCACCAAGTGGCCAGTCGCTGCGCCCTTTTTCACGTGACCACAGAATGAGCTCGTACATGCGTGTGCTGAGTTTGGTGCAAAAATCTCGTTCCGTTCACGAGTTATAGCCAATTAAGCAAAATGGGCTCCTCCCACTTCGAACATTTTGGCGGCCCTTAGGGACCGTGAAGCGAAATTTACACTTTTTTTTGATAATTATTGACAATCAGACTCCAGAGAATCTTGCCGCACTGGTTTGGTTCCGGTCGGGCCAAAAACCTAGGACTAGTTCGCGAAAGTAGGTTTTTGGAAAAACCCCAAATACCCTAAAATTTTCCCAGGGTGACGAGCAAATCCGAGGCATGCATCTGGTCCGCATCGAGCCAAGGATTCCAGCGATATAAGACACTTGAGCCTACGCCTCACGGTTGATGAGTTATGAGCCGTTTCGTACTTTTGCCCGCTGTAGCGCCTCCGTCAGGCCGATCGGGGCGGGCCTTGGTGACGCTGTAGGCGGTGTGAGTACTATCAGCCCCCAAAGTTTCAAGTCTCCACGACTTACGGTTTGGTCTGCCCGATCAGTTTTATGTCTGAATGTTGCATCATGGGAAAATTAACAATTACAATAGGTGTTCAGCACTGAAGTGCTTGAACCCCTAATAAGTGGCTAAAAAAGGGCCACAAAAAGGCCTCTAAAAAAAAAACTATAGGGTCTAGGCGCTTGCCGTCTGCGCTGCTGCGTTCCAAAAACTTTATCCAGCCTTCTAACATGTGCCTCGGAGAGGAAAAAGAACGTTTGTTGCCCTTTTAGCTCATTTATCATGGAAATGTGGTGCATTTTTTTTTTTACCTTTTAAACTGTGACACCCCCACTGATGGCCCGATCTCCATAAAAGTTTGCACGCTTCTTTAGAATAATATGGCGCATGTGCTCAGCTAATTTGGTGAAGCTCTGCTCTTTTCCCCCCATTTTTCAGTCATTTAAATGTCATTTTGCATAGGGTAATACAGAGGCCTTCTCACCTTTATGACAGTTAAAGCGCCACCAATGGCCCGACGTCCATGAAAGTTTTCAAGCTTCTTCAGGATCACGTGACGCATGCGCATGCCCGATTTTGTGAGCTTGTATGCAAATCAGACAGCAAGATGGCCGCTTTCAGCCATTTCATGTGTTTTTTCCATAGAAATACATCATTTTGACACCCTTTTAACAGTTATAGCGCCACCAAGTGGCCAGTCGCTGCGCCCTTTTTCACGTGACCACAGAATGAGCTCGTACATGCGTGTGCTGAGTTTGGTGCAAAAATCTCGTTCCGTTCACGAGTTATAGCCAATTAAGCAAAATGGGCTCCTCCCACTTCGAACATTTTGGCGGCCCTTAGGGACCGTGAAGCGAAATTTACACTTTTTTTTGATAATTATTGACAATCAGACTCCAGAGAATCTTGCCGCACTGGTTTGGTTCCGGTCGGGCCAAAAACCTAGGACTAGTTCGCGAAAGTAGGTTTTTGGAAAAACCCCAAATACCCTAAAATTTTCCCAGGGTGACGAGCAAATCCGAGGCATGCATCTGGTCCGCCTCGAGCCAAGGATTCCAGCGATATAAGACACTTGAGCCTACGCCTCACGGTTGATGAGTTATGAGCCGTTTCGTACTTTTGCCCGCTGTAGCGCCCCCGTCAGGCCGATCGGGGCGGGCCTTGGTGACGCTGTAGGCGGTGTGAGTACTATCAGCCCCCAAAGTTTCAAGTCTCCACGACTTACGGTTTGGTCTGCCCGATCAGTTTTATGTCTGAATGTTGCATCATGGGAAAATTAACAATTACAATAGGTGTTCAGCACTGAAGTGCTTGAACCCCTAATAAGTGGCTAAAAAAGGGCCACAAAAAGGCCTCTAAAAAAAAAACTATAGGGTCTAGGCGCTTGCCGTCTGCGCTGCTGCGTTCCAAAAACTTTATCCAGCCTTCTAACATGTGCCTCGGAGAGGAAAAAGAACGTTTGTTGCCCTTTTAGCTCATTTATCATGGAAATGTGGTGCATTTTTTTTTTTACCTTTTAAACTGTGACACCCCCACTGATGGCCCGATCTCCATAAAAGTTTGCACGCTTCTTTAGAATAATATGGCGCATGTGCTCAGCTAATTTGGTGAAGCTCTGCTCTTTTCCCCCCATTTTTCAGTCATTTAAATGTCATTTTGCATAGGGTAATACAGAGGCCTTCTCACCTTTATGACAGTTAAAGCGCCACCAATGGCCCGACGTCCATGAAAGTTTTCAAGCTTCTTCAGGATCACGTGACGCATGCGCATGCCCGATTTTGTGAGCTTGTATGCAAATCAGACAGCAAGATGGCCGCTTTCAGCCATTTCATGTGTTTTTTCCATAGAAATACATCATTTTGACACCCTTTTAACAGTTATAGCGCCACCAAGTGGCCAGTCGCTGCGCCCTTTTTCACGTGACCACAGAATGAGCTCGTACATGCGTGTGCTGAGTTTGGTGCAAAAATCTCGTTCCGTTCACGAGTTATAGCCAATTAAGCAAAATGGGCTCCTCCCACTTCGAACATTTTGGCGGCCCTTAGGGACCGTGAAGCGAAATTTACACTTTTTTTTGATAATTATTGACAATCAGACTCCAGAGAATCTTGCCGCACTGGTTTGGTTCCGGTCGGGCCAAAAACCTAGGACTAGTTCGCGAAAGTAGGTTTTTGGAAAAACCCCAAATACCCTAAAATTTTCCCAGGGTGACGAGCAAATCCGAGGCATGCATCTGGTCCGCATCGAGCCAAGGATTCCAGCGATATAAGACACTTGAGCCTACGCCTCACGGTTGATGAGTTATGAGCCGTTTCGTACTTTTGCCCGCTGTAGCGCCTCCGTCAGGCCGATCGGGGCGGGCCTTGGTGACGCTGTAGGCGGTGTGAGTACTATCAGCCCCCAAAGTTTCAAGTCTCCACGACTTACGGTTTGGTCTGCCCGATCAGTTTTATGTCTGAATGTTGCATCATGGGAAAATTAACAATTACAATAGGTGTTCAGCACTGAAGTGCTTGAACCCCTAATAAGTGGCTAAAAAAGGGCCACAAAAAGGCCTCTAAAAAAAAAACTATAGGGTCTAGGCGCTTGCCGTCTGCGCTGCTGCGTTCCAAAAACTTTATCCAGCCTTCTAACATGTGCCTCGGAGAGGAAAAAGAACGTTTGTTGCCCTTTTAGCTCATTTATCATGGAAATGTGGTGCATTTTTTTTTTTACCTTTTAAACTGTGACACCCCCACTGATGGCCCGATCTCCATAAAAGTTTGCACGCTTCTTTAGAATAATATGGCGCATGTGCTCAGCTAATTTGGTGAAGCTCTGCTCTTTTCCCCCCATTTTTCAGTCATTTAAATGTCATTTTGCATAGGGTAATACAGAGGCCTTCTCACCTTTATGACAGTTAAAGCGCCACCAATGGCCCGACGTCCATGAAAGTTTTCAAGCTTCTTCAGGATCACGTGACGCATGCGCATGCCCGATTTTGTGAGCTTGTATGCAAATCAGACAGCAAGATGGCCGCTTTCAGCCATTTCATGTGTTTTTTCCATAGAAATACATCATTTTGACACCCTTTTAACAGTTATAGCGCCACCAAGTGGCCAGTCGCTGCGCCCTTTTTCACGTGACCACAGAATGAGCTCGTACATGCGTGTGCTGAGTTTGGTGCAAAAATCTCGTTCCGTTCACGAGTTATAGCCAATTAAGCAAAATGGGCTCCTCCCACTTCGAACATTTTGGCGGCCCTTAGGGACCGTGAAGCGAAATTTACACTTTTTTTTGATAATTATTGACAATCAGACTCCAGAGAATCTTGCCGCACTGGTTTGGTTCCGGTCGGGCCAAAAACCTAGGACTAGTTCGCGAAAGTAGGTTTTTGGAAAAACCCCAAATACCCTAAAATTTTCCCAGGGTGACGAGCAAATCCGAGGCATGCATCTGGTCCGCCTCGAGCCAAGGATTCCAGCGATATAAGACACTTGAGCCTACGCCTCACGGTTGATGAGTTATGAGCCGTTTCGTACTTTTGCCCGCTGTAGCGCCCCCGTCAGGCCGATCGGGGCGGGCCTTGGTGACGCTGTAGGCGGTGTGAGTACTATCAGCCCCCAAAGTTTCAAGTCTCCACGACTTACGGTTTGGTCTGCCCGATCAGTTTTATGTCTGAATGTTGCATCATGGGAAAATTAACAATTACAATAGGTGTTCAGCACTGAAGTGCTTGAACCCCTAATAAGTGGCTAAAAAAGGGCCACAAAAAGGCCTCTAAAAAAAAAACTATAGGGTCTAGGCGCTTGCCGTCTGCGCTGCTGCGTTCCAAAAACTTTATCCAGCCTTCTAACATGTGCCTCGGAGAGGAAAAAGAACGTTTGTTGCCCTTTTAGCTCATTTATCATGGAAATGTGGTGCATTTTTTTTTTTACCTTTTAAACTGTGACACCCCCACTGATGGCCCGATCTCCATAAAAGTTTGCACGCTTCTTTAGAATAATATGGCGCATGTGCTCAGCTAATTTGGTGAAGCTCTGCTCTTTTCCCCCCATTTTTCAGTCATTTAAATGTCATTTTGCATAGGGTAATACAGAGGCCTTCTCACCTTTATGACAGTTAAAGCGCCACCAATGGCCCGACGTCCATGAAAGTTTTCAAGCTTCTTCAGGATCACGTGACGCATGCGCATGCCCGATTTTGTGAGCTTGTATGCAAATCAGACAGCAAGATGGCCGCTTTCAGCCATTTCATGTGTTTTTTCCATAGAAATACATCATTTTGACACCCTTTTAACAGTTATAGCGCCACCAAGTGGCCAGTCGCTGCGCCCTTTTTCACGTGACCACAGAATGAGCTCGTACATGCGTGTGCTGAGTTTGGTGCAAAAATCTCGTTCCGTTCACGAGTTATAGCCAATTAAGCAAAATGGGCTCCTCCCACTTCGAACATTTTGGCGGCCCTTAGGGACCGTGAAGCGAAATTTACACTTTTTTTTGATAATTATTGACAATCAGACTCCAGAGAATCTTGCCGCACTGGTTTGGTTCCGGTCGGGCCAAAAACCTAGGACTAGTTCGCGAAAGTAGGTTTTTGGAAAAAACCCAAATACCCTAAAATTTTCCCAGGGTGACGAGCAAATCCGAGGCATGCATCTGGTCCGCCTCTAGCCAAGGATTCCAGCGATATAAGACACTTGAGCCTACGCCTCACGGTTGATGAGTTATGAGCCGTTTCGTACTTTTGCCCGCTGTAGCGCCCCCGTCAGGCCGATCGGGGCGGGCCTTGGTGACGCTGTAGGCGGTGTGAGTACTATCAGCCCCCAAAGTTTCAAGTCTCCACGACTTACGGTTTGGTCTGCCCGATCAGTTTTATGTCTGAATGTTGCATCATGGGAAAATTAACAATTACAATAGGTGTTCAGCACTGAAGTGCTTGAACCCCTAATAAGTGGGTAAAAAAGGGCCACAAAAAGGCCTCTAAAAAAAAAACTATAGGGTCTAGGCGCTTGCCGTCTGCGCTGCTGCGTTCCAAAAACTTTATCCAGCCTTCTAACATGTGCCTCGGAGAGGAAAAAGAACGTTTGTTGCCCTTTTAGCTCATTTATCATGGAAATGTGGTGCATTTTTTTTTTTACCTTTTAAACTGTGACACCCCCACTGATGGCCCGATCTCCATAAAAGTTTGCACGCTTCTTTAGAATAATATGGCGCATGTGCTCAGCTAATTTGGTGAAGCTCTGCTCTTTTCCCCCCATTTTTCAGTCATTTAAATGTCATTTTGCATAGGGTAATACAGAGGCCTTCTCACCTTTATGACAGTTAAAGCGCCACCAATGGCCCGACGTCCATGAAAGTTTTCAAGCTTCTTCAGGATCACGTGACGCATGCGCATGCCCGATTTTGTGAGCTTGTATGCAAATCAGACAGCAAGATGGCCGCTTTCAGCCATTTCATGTGTTTTTTCCATAGAAATACATCATTTTGACACCCTTTTAACAGTTATAGCGCCACCAAGTGGCCAGTCGCTGCGCCCTTTTTCACGTGACCACAGAATGAGCTCGTACATGCGTGTGCTGAGTTTGGTGCAAAAATCTCGTTCCGTTCACGAGTTATAGCCAATTAAGCAAAATGGGCTCCTCCCACTTCGAACATTTTGGCGGCCCTTAGGGACCGTGAAGCGAAATTTACACTTTTTTTTGATAATTATTGACAATCAGACTCCAGAGAATCTTGCCGCACTGGTTTGGTTCCGGTCGGGCCAAAAACCTAGGACTAGTTCGCGAAAGTAGGTTTTTGGAAAAAACCCAAATACCCTAAAATTTTCCCAGGGTGACGAGCAAATCCGAGGCATGCATCTGGTCCGCCTCTAGCCAAGGATTCCAGCGATATAAGACACTTGAGCCTACGCCTCACGGTTGATGAGTTATGAGCCGTTTCGTACTTTTGCCCGCTGTAGCGCCCCCGTCAGGCCGATCGGGGCGGGCCTTGGTGACGCTGTAGGCGGTGTGAGTACTATCAGCCCCCAAAGTTTCAAGTCTCCACGACTTACGGTTTGGTCTGCCCGATCAGTTTTATGTCTGAATGTTGCATCATGGGAAAATTAACAATTACAATAGGTGTTCAGCACTGAAGTGCTTGAACCCCTAATAAGTGGGTAAAAAAGGGCCACAAAAAGGCCTCTAAAAAAAAAACTATAGGGTCTAGGCGCTTGCCGTCTGCGCTGCTGCGTTCCAAAAACTTTATCCAGCCTTCTAACATGTGCCTCGGAGAGGAAAAAGAACGTTTGTTGCCCTTTTAGCTCATTTATCATGGAAATGTGGTGCATTTTTTTTTTTACCTTTTAAACTGTGACACCCCCACTGATGGCCCGATCTCCATAAAAGTTTGCACGCTTCTTTAGAATAATATGGCGCATGTGCTCAGCTAATTTGGTGAAGCTCTGCTCTTTTCCCCCCATTTTTCAGTCATTTAAATGTCATTTTGCATAGGGTAATACAGAGGCCTTCTCACCTTTATGACAGTTAAAGCGCCACCAATGGCCCGACGTCCATGAAAGTTTTCAAGCTTCTTCAGGATCACGTGACGCATGCGCATGCCCGATTTTGTGAGCTTGTATGCAAATCAGACAGCAAGATGGCCGCTTTCAGCCATTTCATGTGTTTTTTCCATAGAAATACATCATTTTGACACCCTTTTAACAGTTATAGCGCCACCAAGTGGCCAGTCGCTGCGCCCTTTTTCACATGACCACAGAATGAGCTCGTACATGCGTGTGCTGAGTTTGGTGCAAAAATCTCGTTCCGTTCACGAGTTATAGCCAATTAAGCAAAATGGGCTCCTCCCACTTCGAACATTTTGGCGGCCCTTAGGGACCGTGAAGCGAAATTTACACTTTTTTTTGATAATTATTGACAATCAGACTCCAGAGAATCTTGCCGCACTGGTTTGGTTCCGGTCGGGCCAAAAACCTAGGACTAGTTCGCGAAAGTAGGTTTTTGGAAAAACCCCAAATACCCTAAAATTTTCCCGGGTGACGAGCAAATCCGAGGCATGCATCTGGTCCGCCTCGAGCCAAGGATTCCAGCGATATAAGACACTTGAGCCTACGCCTCACGGTTGATGAGTTATGAGCCGTTTCGTACTTTTGCCCGCTGTAGCGCCCCCGTCAGGCCGATCGGGGCGGGCCTTGGTGACGCTGTAGGCGGTGTGAGTACTATCAGCCCCCAAAGTTTCAAGTCTCCACGACTTACGGTTTGGTCTGCCCGATCAGTTTTATGTCTGAATGTTGCATCATGGGAAAATTAACAATTACAATAGGTGTTCAGCACTGAAGTGCTTGAACCCCTAATAAGTGGCTAAAAAAGGGCCACAAAAAGGCCTCTAAAAAAAAAACTATAGGGTCTAGGCGCTTGCCGTCTGCGCTGCTGCGTTCCAAAAACTTTATCCAGCCTTCTAACATGTGCCTCGGAGAGGAAAAAGAACGTTTGTTGCCCTTTTAGCTCATTTATCATGGAAATGTGGTGCATTTTTTTTTTTACCTTTTAAACTGTGACACCCCCACTGATGGCCCGATCTCCATAAAAGTTTGCACGCTTCTTTAGAATAATATGGCGCATGTGCTCAGCTAATTTGGTGAAGCTCTGCTCTTTTCCCCCCATTTTTCAGTCATTTAAATGTCATTTTGCATAGGGTAATACAGAGGCCTTCTCACCTTTATGACAGTTAAAGCGCCACCAATGGCCCGACGTCCATGAAAGTTTTCAAGCTTCTTCAGGATCACGTGACGCATGCGCATGCCCGATTTTGTGAGCTTGTATGCAAATCAGACAGCAAGATGGCCGCTTTCAGCCATTTCATGTGTTTTTTCCATAGAAATACATCATTTTGACACCCTTTTAACAGTTATAGCGCCACCAAGTGGCCAGTCGCTGCGCCCTTTTTCACGTGACCACAGAATGAGCTCGTACATGCGTGTGCTGAGTTTGGTGCAAAAATCTCGTTCCGTTCACGAGTTATAGCCAATTAAGCAAAATGGGCTCCTCCCACTTCGAACATTTTGGCGGCCCTTAGGGACCGTGAAGCGAAATTTACACTTTTTTTGATAATTATTGACAATCAGACTCCAGAGAATCTTGCCGCACTGGTTTGGTTCCGGTCGGGCCAAAAACCTAGGACTAGTTCGCGAAAGTAGGTTTTTGGAAAAACCCCAAATACCCTAAAATTTTCCCAGGGTGACGAGCAAATCCGAGGCATGCATCTGGTCCGCCTCGAGCCAAGGATTCCAGCGATATAAGACACTTGAGCCTACGCCTCACGGTTGATGAGTTATGAGCCGTTTCGTACTTTTGCCCGCTGTAGCGCCCCCGTCAGGCCGATCGGGGCGGGCCTTGGTGACGCTGTAGGCGGTGTGAGTACTATCAGCCCCCAAAGTTTCAAGTCTCCACGACTTACGGTTTGGTCTGCCCGATCAGTTTTATGTCTGAATGTTGCATCATGGGAAAATTAACAATTACAATAGGTGTTCAGCACTGAAGTGCTTGAACCCCTAATAAGTGGCTAAAAAAGGGCCACAAAAAGGCCTCTAAAAAAAAAACTATAGGGTCTAGGCGCTTGCCGTCTGCGCTGCTGCGTTCCAAAAACTTTATCCAGCCTTCTAACATGTGCCTCGGAGAGGAAAAAGAACGTTTGTTGCCCTTTTAGCTCATTTATCATGGAAATGTGGTGCATTTTTTTTTTTACCTTTTAAACTGTGACACCCCCACTGATGGCCCGATCTCCATAAAAGTTTGCACGCTTCTTTAGAATAATATGGCGCATGTGCTCAGCTAATTTGGTGAAGCTCTGCTCTTTTCCCCCCATTTTTCAGTCATTTAAATGTCATTTTGCATAGGGTAATACAGAGGCCTTCTCACCTTTATGACAGTTAAAGCGCCACCAATGGCCCGACGTCCATGAAAGTTTTCAAGCTTCTTCAGGATCACGTGACGCATGCGCATGCCCGATTTTGTGAGCTTGTATGCAAATCAGACAGCAAGATGGCCGCTTTCAGCCATTTCATGTGTTTTTTCCATAGAAATACATCATTTTGACACCCTTTTAACAGTTATAGCGCCACCAAGTGGCCAGTCGCTGCGCCCTTTTTCACGTGACCACAGAATGAGCTCGTACATGCGTGTGCTGAGTTTGGTGCAAAAATCTCGTTCCGTTCACGAGTTATAGCCAATTAAGCAAAATGGGCTCCTCCCACTTCGAACATTTTGGCGGCCCTTAGGGACCGTGAAGCGAAATTTACACTTTTTTTTGATAATTATTGACAATCAGACTCCAGAGAATCTTGCCGCACTGGTTTGGTTCCGGTCGGGCCAAAAACCTAGGACTAGTTCGCGAAAGTAGGTTTTTGGAAAAACCCCAAATACCCTAAAATTTTCCCAGGGTGACGAGCAAATCCGAGGCATGCATCTGGTCCGCCTCTAGCCAAGGATTCCAGCGATATAAGACACTTGAGCCTACGCCTCACGGTTGATGAGTTATGAGCCGTTTCGTACTTTTGCCCGCTGTAGCGCCCCCGTCAGGCCGATCGGGGCGGGCCTTGGTGACGCTGTAGGCGGTGTGAGTACTATCAGCCCCCAAAGTTTCAAGTCTCCACGACTTACGGTTTGGTCTGCCCGATCAGTTTTATGTCTGAATGTTGCATCATGGGAAAATTAACAATTACAATAGGTGTTCAGCACTGAAGTGCTTGAACCCCTAATAAGTGGGTAAAAAAGGGCCACAAAAAGGCCTCTAAAAAAAAAACTATAGGGTCTAGGCGCTTGCCGTCTGCGCTGCTGCGTTCCAAAAACTTTATCCAGCCTTCTAACATGTGCCTCGGAGAGGAAAAAGAACGTTTGTTGCCCTTTTAGCTCATTTATCATGGAAATGTGGTGCATTTTTTTTTTTACCTTTTAAACTGTGACACCCCCACTGATGGCCCGATCTCCATAAAAGTTTGCACGCTTCTTTAGAATAATATGGCGCATGTGCTCAGCTAATTTGGTGAAGCTCTGCTCTTTTCCCCCCATTTTTCAGTCATTTAAATGTCATTTTGCATAGGGTAATACAGAGGCCTTCTCACCTTTATGACAGTTAAAGCGCCACCAATGGCCCGACGTCCATGAAAGTTTTCAAGCTTCTTCAGGATCACGTGACGCATGCGCATGCCCGATTTTGTGAGCTTGTATGCAAATCAGACAGCAAGATGGCCGCTTTCAGCCATTTCATGTGTTTTTTCCATAGAAATACATCATTTTGACACCCTTTTAACAGTTATAGCGCCACCAAGTGGCCAGTCGCTGCGCCCTTTTTCACATGACCACAGAATGAGCTCGTACATGCGTGTGCTGAGTTTGGTGCAAAAATCTCGTTCCGTTCACGAGTTATAGCCAATTAAGCAAAATGGGCTCCTCCCACTTCGAACATTTTGGCGGCCCTTAGGGACCGTGAAGCGAAATTTACACTTTTTTTTGATAATTATTGACAATCAGACTCCAGAGAATCTTGCCGCACTGGTTTGGTTCCGGTCGGGCCAAAAACCTAGGACTAGTTCGCGAAAGTAGGTTTTTGGAAAAACCCCAAATACCCTAAAATTTTCCCGGGTGACGAGCAAATCCGAGGCATGCATCTGGTCCGCCTCGAGCCAAGGATTCCAGCGATATAAGACACTTGAGCCTACGCCTCACGGTTGATGAGTTATGAGCCGTTTCGTACTTTTGCCCGCTGTAGCGCCCCCGTCAGGCCGATCGGGGCGGGCCTTGGTGACGCTGTAGGCGGTGTGAGTACTATCAGCCCCCAAAGTTTCAAGTCTCCACGACTTACGGTTTGGTCTGCCCGATCAGTTTTATGTCTGAATGTTGCATCATGGGAAAATTAACAATTACAATAGGTGTTCAGCACTGAAGTGCTTGAACCCCTAATAAGTGGCTAAAAAAGGGCCACAAAAAGGCCTCTAAAAAAAAAACTATAGGGTCTAGGCGCTTGCCGTCTGCGCTGCTGCGTTCCAAAAACTTTATCCAGCCTTCTAACATGTGCCTCGGAGAGGAAAAAGAACGTTTGTTGCCCTTTTAGCTCATTTATCATGGAAATGTGGTGCATTTTTTTTTTTACCTTTTAAACTGTGACACCCCCACTGATGGCCCGATCTCCATAAAAGTTTGCACGCTTCTTTAGAATAATATGGCGCATGTGCTCAGCTAATTTGGTGAAGCTCTGCTCTTTTCCCCCCATTTTTCAGTCATTTAAATGTCATTTTGCATAGGGTAATACAGAGGCCTTCTCACCTTTATGACAGTTAAAGCGCCACCAATGGCCCGACGTCCATGAAAGTTTTCAAGCTTCTTCAGGATCACGTGACGCATGCGCATGCCCGATTTTGTGAGCTTGTATGCAAATCAGACAGCAAGATGGCCGCTTTCAGCCATTTCATGTGTTTTTTCCATAGAAATACATCATTTTGACACCCTTTTAACAGTTATAGCGCCACCAAGTGGCCAGTCGCTGCGCCCTTTTTCACGTGACCACAGAATGAGCTCGTACATGCGTGTGCTGAGTTTGGTGCAAAAATCTCGTTCCGTTCACGAGTTATAGCCAATTAAGCAAAATGGGCTCCTCCCACTTCGAACATTTTGGCGGCCCTTAGGGACCGTGAAGCGAAATTTACACTTTTTTTGATAATTATTGACAATCAGACTCCAGAGAATCTTGCCGCACTGGTTTGGTTCCGGTCGGGCCAAAAACCTAGGACTAGTTCGCGAAAGTAGGTTTTTGGAAAAACCCCAAATACCCTAAAATTTTCCCAGGGTGACGAGCAAATCCGAGGCATGCATCTGGTCCGCCTCGAGCCAAGGATTCCAGCGATATAAGACACTTGAGCCTACGCCTCACGGTTGATGAGTTATGAGCCGTTTCGTACTTTTGCCCGCTGTAGCGCCCCCGTCAGGCCGATCGGGGCGGGCCTTGGTGACGCTGTAGGCGGTGTGAGTACTATCAGCCCCCAAAGTTTCAAGTCTCCACGACTTACGGTTTGGTCTGCCCGATCAGTTTTATGTCTGAATGTTGCATCATGGGAAAATTAACAATTACAATAGGTGTTCAGCACTGAAGTGCTTGAACCCCTAATAAGTGGCTAAAAAAGGGCCACAAAAAGGCCTCTAAAAAAAAAACTATAGGGTCTAGGCGCTTGCCGTCTGCGCTGCTGCGTTCCAAAAACTTTATCCAGCCTTCTAACATGTGCCTCGGAGAGGAAAAAGAACGTTTGTTGCCCTTTTAGCTCATTTATCATGGAAATGTGGTGCATTTTTTTTTTTACCTTTTAAACTGTGACACCCCCACTGATGGCCCGATCTCCATAAAAGTTTGCACGCTTCTTTAGAATAATATGGCGCATGTGCTCAGCTAATTTGGTGAAGCTCTGCTCTTTTCCCCCCATTTTTCAGTCATTTAAATGTCATTTTGCATAGGGTAATACAGAGGCCTTCTCACCTTTATGACAGTTAAAGCGCCACCAATGGCCCGACGTCCATGAAAGTTTTCAAGCTTCTTCAGGATCACGTGACGCATGCGCATGCCCGATTTTGTGAGCTTGTATGCAAATCAGACAGCAAGATGGCCGCTTTCAGCCATTTCATGTGTTTTTTCCATAGAAATACATCATTTTGACACCCTTTTAACAGTTATAGCGCCACCAAGTGGCCAGTCGCTGCGCCCTTTTTCACGTGACCACAGAATGAGCTCGTACATGCGTGTGCTGAGTTTGGTGCAAAAATCTCGTTCCGTTCACGAGTTATAGCCAATTAAGCAAAATGGGCTCCTCCCACTTCGAACATTTTGGCGGCCCTTAGGGACCGTGAAGCGAAATTTACACTTTTTTTTGATAATTATTGACAATCAGACTCCAGAGAATCTTGCCGCACTGGTTTGGTTCCGGTCGGGCCAAAAACCTAGGACTAGTTCGCGAAAGTAGGTTTTTGGAAAAACCCCAAATACCCTAAAATTTTCCCAGGGTGACGAGCAAATCCGAGGCATGCATCTGGTCCGCCTCGAGCCAAGGATTCCAGCGATATAAGACACTTGAGCCTACGCCTCACGGTTGATGAGTTATGAGCCGTTTCGTACTTTTGCCCGCTGTAGCGCCCCCGTCAGGCCGATCGGGGCGGGCCTTGGTGACGCTGTAGGCGGTGTGAGTACTATCAGCCCCCAAAGTTTCAAGTCTCCACGACTTACGGTTTGGTCTGCCCGATCAGTTTTATGTCTGAATGTTGCATCATGGGAAAATTAACAATTACAATAGGTGTTCAGCACTGAAGTGCTTGAACCCCTAATAAGTGGCTAAAAAAGGGCCACAAAAAGGCCTCTAAAAAAAAAACTATAGGGTCTAGGCGCTTGCCGTCTGCGCTGCTGCGTTCCAAAAACTTTATCCAGCCTTCTAACATGTGCCTCGGAGAGGAAAAAGAACGTTTGTTGCCCTTTTAGCTCATTTATCATGGAAATGTGGTGCATTTTTTTTTTTACCTTTTAAACTGTGACACCCCCACTGATGGCCCGATCTCCATAAAAGTTTGCACGCTTCTTTAGAATAATATGGCGCATGTGCTCAGCTAATTTGGTGAAGCTCTGCTCTTTTCCCCCCATTTTTCAGTCATTTAAATGTCATTTTGCATAGGGTAATACAGAGGCCTTCTCACCTTTATGACAGTTAAAGCGCCACCAATGGCCCGACGTCCATGAAAGTTTTCAAGCTTCTTCAGGATCACGTGACGCATGCGCATGCCCGATTTTGTGAGCTTGTATGCAAATCAGACAGCAAGATGGCCGCTTTCAGCCATTTCATGTGTTTTTTCCATAGAAATACATCATTTTGACACCCTTTTAACAGTTATAGCGCCACCAAGTGGCCAGTCGCTGCGCCCTTTTTCACGTGACCACAGAATGAGCTCGTACATGCGTGTGCTGAGTTTGGTGCAAAAATCTCGTTCCGTTCACGAGTTATAGCCAATTAAGCAAAATGGGCTCCTCCCACTTCGAACATTTTGGCGGCCCTTAGGGACCGTGAAGCGAAATTTACACTTTTTTTTGATAATTATTGACAATCAGACTCCAGAGAATCTTGCCGCACTGGTTTGGTTCCGGTCGGGCCAAAAACCTAGGACTAGTTCGCGAAAGTAGGTTTTTGGAAAAACCCCAAATACCCTAAAATTTTCCCAGGGTGACGAGCAAATCCGAGGCATGCATCTGGTCCGCCTCGAGCCAAGGATTCCAGCGATATAAGACACTTGAGCCTACGCCTCACGGTTGATGAGTTATGAGCCGTTTCGTACTTTTGCCCGCTGTAGCGCCCCCGTCAGGCCGATCGGGGCGGGCCTTGGTGACGCTGTAGGCGGTGTGAGTACTATCAGCCCCCAAAGTTTCAAGTCTCCATGACTTACGGTTTGGTCTGCCCGATCAGTTTTATGTCTGAATGTTGCATCATGGGAAAATTAACAATTACAATAGGTGTTCAGCACTGAAGTGCTTGAACCCCTAATAAGTGGCTAAAAAAGGGCCACAAAAAGGCCTCTAAAAAAAAAACTATAGGGTCTAGGCGCTTGCCGTCTGCGCTGCTGCGTTCCAAAAACTTTATCCAGCCTTCTAACATGTGCCTCGGAGAGGAAAAAGAACGTTTGTTGCCCTTTTAGCTCATTTATCATGGAAATGTGGTGCATTTTTTTTTTTACCTTTTAAACTGTGACACCCCCACTGATGGCCCGATCTCCATAAAAGTTTGCACGCTTCTTTAGAATAATATGGCGCATGTGCTCAGCTAATTTGGTGAAGCTCTGCTCTTTTCCCCCCATTTTTCAGTCATTTAAATGTCATTTTGCATAGGGTAATACAGAGGCCTTCTCACCTTTATGACAGTTAAAGCGCCACCAATGGCCCGACGTCCATGAAAGTTTTCAAGCTTCTTCAGGATCACGTGACGCATGCGCATGCCCGATTTTGTGAGCTTGTATGCAAATCAGACAGCAAGATGGCCGCTTTCAGCCATTTCATGTGTTTTTTCCATAGAAATACATCATTTTGACACCCTTTTAACAGTTATAGCGCCACCAAGTGGCCAGTCGCTGCGCCCTTTTTCACGTGACCACAGAATGAGCTCGTACATGCGTGTGCTGAGTTTGGTGCAAAAATCTCGTTCCGTTCACGAGTTATAGCCAATTAAGCAAAATGGGCTCCTCCCACTTCGAACATTTTGGCGGCCCTTAGGGACCGTGAAGCGAAATTTACACTTTTTTTTGATAATTATTGACAATCAGACTCCAGAGAATCTTGCCGCACTGGTTTGGTTCCGGTCGGGCCAAAAACCTAGGACTAGTTCGCGAAAGTAGGTTTTTGGAAAAACCCCAAATACCCTAAAATTTTCCCAGGGTGACGAGCAAATCCGAGGCATGCATCTGGTCCGCCTCGAGCCAAGGATTCCAGCGATATAAGACACTTGAGCCTACGCCTCACGGTTGATGAGTTATGAGCCGTTTCGTACTTTTGCCCGCTGTAGCGCCCCCGTCAGGCCGATCGGGGCGGGCCTTGGTGACGCTGTAGGCGGTGTGAGTACTATCAGCCCCCAAAGTTTCAAGTCTCCATGACTTACGGTTTGGTCTGCCCGATCAGTTTTATGTCTGAATGTTGCATCATGGGAAAATTAACAATTACAATAGGTGTTCAGCACTGAAGTGCTTGAACCCCTAATAAGTGGCTAAAAAAGGGCCACAAAAAGGCCTCTAAAAAAAAAACTATAGGGTCTAGGCGCTTGCCGTCTGCGCTGCTGCGTTCCAAAAACTTTATCCAGCCTTCTAACATGTGCCTCGGAGAGGAAAAAGAACGTTTGTTGCCCTTTTAGCTCATTTATCATGGAAATGTGGTGCATTTTTTTTTTTACCTTTTAAACTGTGACACCCCCACTGATGGCCCGATCTCCATAAAAGTTTGCACGCTTCTTTAGAATAATATGGCGCATGTGCTCAGCTAATTTGGTGAAGCTCTGCTCTTTTCCCCCCATTTTTCAGTCATTTAAATGTCATTTTGCATAGGGTAATACAGAGGCCTTCTCACCTTTATGACAGTTAAAGCGCCACCAATGGCCCGACGTCCATGAAAGTTTTCAAGCTTCTTCAGGATCACGTGACGCATGCGCATGCCCGATTTTGTGAGCTTGTATGCAAATCAGACAGCAAGATGGCCGCTTTCAGCCATTTCATGTGTTTTTTCCATAGAAATACATCATTTTGACACCCTTTTAACAGTTATAGCGCCACCAAGTGGCCAGTCGCTGCGCCCTTTTTCACGTGACCACAGAATGAGCTCGTACATGCGTGTGCTGAGTTTGGTGCAAAAATCTCGTTCCGTTCACGAGTTATAGCCAATTAAGCAAAATGGGCTCCTCCCACTTCGAACATTTTGGCGGCCCTTAGGGACCGTGAAGCGAAATTTACACTTTTTTTTGATAATTATTGACAATCAGACTCCAGAGAATCTTGCCGCACTGGTTTGGTTCCGGTCGGGCCAAAAACCTAAGACTAGTTCGCGAAAGTAGGTTTTTGGAAAAAACCCAAATACCCTAAAATTTTCCCAGGGTGACGAGCAAATCCGAGGCATGCATCTGGTCCGCCTCGAGCCAAGGATTCCAGCGATATAAGACACTTGAGCCTACGCCTCACGGTTGATGAGTTATGAGCCGTTTCGTACTTTTGCCCGCTGTAGCGCCCCCGTCAGGCCGATCGGGGCGGGCCTTGGTGACGCTGTAGGCGGTGTGAGTACTATCAGCCCCCAAAGTTTCAAGTCTCCACGACTTACGGTTTGGTCTGCCCGATCAGTTTTATGTCTGAATGTTGCATCATGGGAAAATTAACAATTACAATAGGTGTTCAGCACTGAAGTGCTTGAACCCCTAATAAGTGGCTAAAAAAGGGCCACAAAAAGGCCTCTAAAAAAAAAACTATAGGGTCTAGGCGCTTGCCGTCTGCGCTGCTGCGTTCCAAAAACTTTATCCAGCCTTCTAACATGTGCCTCGGAGAGGAAAAAGAACGTTTGTTGCCCTTTTAGCTCATTTATCATGGAAATGTGGTGCATTTTTTTTTTTACCTTTTAAACTGTGACACCCCCACTGATGGCCCGATCTCCATAAAAGTTTGCACGCTTCTTTAGAATAATATGGCGCATGTGCTCAGCTAATTTGGTGAAGCTCTGCTCTTTTCCCCCCATTTTTCAGTCATTTAAATGTCATTTTGCATAGGGTAATACAGAGGCCTTCTCACCTTTATGACAGTTAAAGCGCCACCAATGGCCCGACGTCCATGAAAGTTTTCAAGCTTCTTCAGGATCACGTGACGCATGCGCATGCCCGATTTTGTGAGCTTGTATGCAAATCAGACAGCAAGATGGCCGCTTTCAGCCATTTCATGTGTTTTTTCCATAGAAATACATCATTTTGACACCCTTTTAACAGTTATAGCGCCACCAAGTGGCCAGTCGCTGCGCCCTTTTTCACGTGACCACAGAATGAGCTCGTACATGCGTGTGCTGAGTTTGGTGCAAAAATCTCGTTCCGTTCACGAGTTATAGCCAATTAAGCAAAATGGGCTCCTCCCACTTCGAACATTTTGGCGGCCCTTAGGGACCGTGAAGCGAAATTTACACTTTTTTTTGATAATTATTGACAATCAGACTCCAGAGAATCTTGCCGCACTGGTTTGGTTCCGGTCGGGCCAAAAACCTAGGACTAGTTCGCGAAAGTAGGTTTTTGGAAAAACCCCAAATACCCTAAAATTTTCCCAGGGTGACGAGCAAATCCGAGGCATGCATCTGGTCCGCCTCGAGCCAAGGATTCCAGCGATATAAGACACTTGAGCCTACGCCTCACGGTTGATGAGTTATGAGCCGTTTCGTACTTTTGCCCGCTGTAGCGCCCCCGTCAGGCCGATCGGGGCGGGCCTTGGTGACGCTGTAGGCGGTGTGAGTACTATCAGCCCCCAAAGTTTCAAGTCTCCACGACTTACGGTTTGGTCTGCCCGATCAGTTTTATGTCTGAATGTTGCATCATGGGAAAATTAACAATTACAATAGGTGTTCAGCACTGAAGTGCTTGAACCCCTAATAAGTGGCTAAAAAAGGGCCACAAAAAGGCCTCTAAAAAAAAAACTATAGGGTCTAGGCGCTTGCCATCTGCGCTGCTGCGTTCCAAAAACTTTATCCAGCCTTCTAACATGTGCCTCGGAGAGGAAAAAGAACGTTTGTTGCCCTTTTAGCTCATTTATCATGGAAATGTGGTGCATTTTTTTTTTTACCTTTTAAACTGTGACACCCCCACTGATGGCCCGATCTCCATAAAAGTTTGCACGCTTCTTTAGAATAATATGGCGCATGTGCTCAGCTAATTTGGTGAAGCTCTGCTCTTTTCCCCCCATTTTTCAGTCATTTAAATGTCATTTTGCATAGGGTAATACAGAGGCCTTCTCACCTTTATGACAGTTAAAGCGCCACCAATGGCCCGACGTCCATGAAAGTTTTCAAGCTTCTTCAGGATCACGTGACGCATGCGCATGCCCGATTTTGTGAGCTTGTATGCAAATCAGACAGCAAGATGGCCGCTTTCAGCCATTTCATGTGTTTTTTCCATAGAAATACATCATTTTGACACCCTTTTAACAGTTATAGCGCCACCAAGTGGCCAGTCGCTGCGCCCTTTTTCACGTGACCACAGAATGAGCTCGTACATGCGTGTGCTGAGTTTGGTGCAAAAATCTCGTTCCGTTCACGAGTTATAGCCAATTAAGCAAAATGGGCTCCTCCCACTTCGAACATTTTGGCGGCCCTTAGGGACCGTGAAGCGAAATTTACACTTTTTTTTGATAATTATTGACAATCAGACTCCAGAGAATCTTGCCGCACTGGTTTGGTTCCGGTCGGGCCAAAAACCTAGGACTAGTTCGCGAAAGTAGGTTTTTGGAAAAACCCCAAATACCCTAAAATTTTCCCAGGGTGACGAGCAAATCCGAGGCATGCATCTGGTCCGCCTCGAGCCAAGGATTCCAGCGATATAAGACACTTGAGCCTACGCCTCACGGTTGATGAGTTATGAGCCGTTTCGTACTTTTGCCCGCTGTAGCGCCCCCGTCAGGCCGATCGGGGCGGGCCTTGGTGACGCTGTAGGCGGTGTGAGTACTATCAGCCCCCAAAGTTTCAAGTCTCCACGACTTACGGTTTGGTCTGCCCGATCAGTTTTATGTCTGAATGTTGCATCATGGGAAAATTAACAATTACAATAGGTGTTCAGCACTGAAGTGCTTGAACCCCTAATAAGTGGCTAAAAAAGGGCCACAAAAAGGCCTCTAAAAAAAAAACTATAGGGTCTAGGCGCTTGCCGTCTGCGCTGCTGCGTTCCAAAAACTTTATCCAGCCTTCTAACATGTGCCTCGGAGAGGAAAAAGAACGTTTGTTGCCCTTTTAGCTCATTTATCATGGAAATGTGGTGCATTTTTTTTTTTACCTTTTAAACTGTGACACCCCCACTGATGGCCCGATCTCCATAAAAGTTTGCACGCTTCTTTAGAATAATATGGCGCATGTGCTCAGCTAATTTGGTGAAGCTCTGCTCTTTTCCCCCCATTTTTCAGTCATTTAAATGTCATTTTGCATAGGGTAATACAGAGGCCTTCTCACCTTTATGACAGTTAAAGCGCCACCAATGGCCCGACGTCCATGAAAGTTTTCAAGCTTCTTCAGGATCACGTGACGCATGCGCATGCCCGATTTTGTGAGCTTGTATGCAAATCAGACAGCAAGATGGCCGCTTTCAGCCATTTCATGTGTTTTTTCCATAGAAATACATCATTTTGACACCCTTTTAACAGTTATAGCGCCACCAAGTGGCCAGTCGCTGCGCCCTTTTTCACGTGACCACAGAATTAGCTCGTACATGCGTGTGCTGAGTTTGGTGCAAAAATCTCGTTCCGTTCACGAGTTATAGCCAATTAAGCAAAATGGGCTCCTCCCACTTCGAACATTTTGGCGGCCCTTAGGGACCGTGAAGCGAAATTTACACTTTTTTTTGATAATTATTGACAATCAGACTCCAGAGAATCTTGCCGCACTGGTTTGGTTCCGGTCGGGCCAAAAACCTAGGACTAGTTCGCGAAAGTAGGTTTTTGGAAAAACCCCAAATACCCTAAAATTTTCCCAGGGTGACGAGCAAATCCGAGGCATGCATCTGGTCCGCCTCGAGCCAAGGATTCCAGCGATATAAGACACTTGAGCCTACGCCTCACGGTTGATGAGTTATGAGCCGTTTCGTACTTTTGCCCGCTGTAGCGCCCCCGTCAGGCCGATCGGGGCGGGCCTTGGTGACGCTGTAGGCGGTGTGAGTACTATCAGCCCCCAAAGTTTCAAGTCTCCACGACTTACGGTTTGGTCTGCCCGATCAGTTTTATGTCTGAATGTTGCATCATGGGAAAATTAACAATTACAATAGGTGTTCAGCACTGAAGTGCTTGAACCCCTAATAAGTGGCTAAAAAAGGGCCACAAAAAGGCCTCTAAAAAAAAAACTATAGGGTCTAGGCGCTTGCCGTCTGCGCTGCTGCGTTCCAAAAACTTTATCCAGCCTTCTAACATGTGCCTCGGAGAGGAAAAAGAACGTTTGTTGCCCTTTTAGCTCATTTATCATGGAAATGTGGTGCATTTTTTTTTTTACCTTTTAAACTGTGACACCCCCACTGATGGCCCGATCTCCATAAAAGTTTGCACGCTTCTTTAGAATAATATGGCGCATGTGCTCAGCTAATTTGGTGAAGCTCTGCTCTTTTCCCCCCATTTTTCAGTCATTTAAATGTCATTTTGCATAGGGTAATACAGAGGCCTTCTCACCTTTATGACAGTTAAAGCGCCACCAATGGCCCGACGTCCATGAAAGTTTTCAAGCTTCTTCAGGATCACGTGACGCATGCGCATGCCCGATTTTGTGAGCTTGTATGCAAATCAGACAGCAAGATGGCCGCTTTCAGCCATTTCATGTGTTTTTTCCATAGAAATACATCATTTTGACACCCTTTTAACAGTTATAGCGCCACCAAGTGGCCAGTCGCTGCGCCCTTTTTCACGTGACCACAGAATTAGCTCGTACATGCGTGTGCTGAGTTTGGTGCAAAAATCTCGTTCCGTTCACGAGTTATAGCCAATTAAGCAAAATGGGCTCCTCCCACTTCGAACATTTTGGCGGCCCTTAGGGACCGTGAAGCGAAATTTACACTTTTTTTTGATAATTATTGACAATCAGACTCCAGAGAATCTTGCCGCACTGGTTTGGTTCCGGTCGGGCCAAAAACCTAGGACTAGTTCGCGAAAGTAGGTTTTTGGAAAAACCCCAAATACCCTAAAATTTTCCCAGGGTGACGAGCAAATCCGAGGCATGCATCTGGTCCGCCTCGAGCCAAGGATTCCAGCGATATAAGACACTTGAGCCTACGCCTCACGGTTGATGAGTTATGAGCCGTTTCGTACTTTTGCCCGCTGTAGCGCCCCCGTCAGGCCGATCGGGGCGGGCCTTGGTGACGCTGTAGGCGGTGTGAGTACTATCAGCCCCCAAAGTTTCAAGTCTCCACGACTTACGGTTTGGTCTGCCCGATCAGTTTTATGTCTGAATGTTGCATCATGGGAAAATTAACAATTACAATAGGTGTTCAGCACTGAAGTGCTTGAACCCCTAATAAGTGGCTAAAAAAGGGCCACAAAAAGGCCTCTAAAAAAAAAACTATAGGGTCTAGGCGCTTGCCGTCTGCGCTGCTGCGTTCCAAAAACTTTATCCAGCCTTCTAACATGTGCCTCGGAGAGGAAAAAGAACGTTTGTTGCCCTTTTAGCTCATTTATCATGGAAATGTGGTGCATTTTTAGGGGTTCAAGCACTTCAGTGCTGAACACCTATTGTAATTGTTAATTTTCCCATGATGCAACATTCAGACATAAAACTGATCGGGCAGACCAAACCGTAAGTCGTGGAGACTTGAAACTTTGGGGGCTGATAGTACTCACACCGCCTACAGCGTCACCAAGGCCCGCCCCGATCGGCCTGACGGGGGCGCTACAGCGGGCAAAAGTACAAAACGGCTCATAACTCATCAACCGTGAGGCGTAGGCTCAAGTGTCTTATATCGCTGGAATCCTTGGCTCGAGGCAGACCAGATGCATGCCTCGGATTTGCTCGTCACCCTGGGAAAATTTTAGGGTATTTGGGGTTTTTCCAAAAACCTACTTTCGCGAACTAGTCCTAGGTTTTTGGCCCGACCGGAACCAAACCAGTGCGGCAAGATTCTCTGGAGTCTGATTGTCAATAATTATCAAAAAAAAGTGTAAATTTCGCTTCACGGTCCCTAAGGGCCGCCAAAATGTTCGAAGTGGGAGGAGCCCATTTTGCTTAATTGGCTATAACTCGTGAACGGAACGAGATTTTTGCACCAAACTCAGCACACGCATGTACGAGCTCATTCTGTGGTCACGTGAAAAAGGGCGCAGCGACTGGCCACTTGGTGGCGCTATAACTGTTAAAAGGGTGTCAAAATGATGTATTTCTATGGAAAAAACACATGAAATGGCTGAAAGCGGCCATCTTGCTGTCTGATTTGCATACAAGCTCACAAAATCTGGCATGCGCATGCGTCACGTGATCCTGAAGAAGCTTGAAAACTTTCATGGACGTCGGGCCATTGGTGGCGCTTTAACTGTCATAAAGGTGAGAAGGCCTCTGTATTACCCTATGCAAAATGACATTTAAATGACTGAAAAATGGGGGGAAAAGAGCAGAGCTTCACCAAATTAGCTGAGCACATGCGCCATATTATTCTAAAGAAGCGTGCAAACTTTTATGGAGATCGGGCCATCAGTGGGGGTGTCACAGTTTAAAAGGTAAAAAAAAAAATGCACCACATTTCCATGATAAATGAGCTAAAAGGGCAACAAACGTTCTTTTTCCTCTCCGAGGCACATGTTAGAAGGCTGGATAAAGTTTTTGGAACGCAGCAGCGCAGACGGCAAGCGCCTAGACCATATAGTTTTTTTTTAGAGGCCTTTTTGTGGCCCTTTTTTAGCCACTTATTAGGGGTTCAAGCACTTCAGTGCTGAACACCTATTGTAATTGTTAATTTTCCCATGATGCAACATTCAGACATAAAACTGATCGGGCAGACCAAACCGTAAGTCGTGGAGACTTGAAACTTTGGGGGCTGATAGTACTCACACCGCCTACAGCGTCACCAAGGCCCGCCCCGATCGGCCTGACGGGGGCGCTACAGCGGGCAAAAGTACGAAACGGCTCATAACTCATCAACCGTGAGGCGTAGGCTCAAGTGTCTTATATCGCTGGAATCCTTGGCTCGAGGCGGACCAGATGCATGCCTCGGATTTGCTCGTCACCCTGGGAAAATTTTAGGGTATTTGGGGTTTTTCCAAAAACCTACTTTCGCGAACTAGTCCTAGGTTTTTGGCCCGACCGGAACCAAACCAGTGCGGCAAGATTCTCTGGAGTCTGATTGTCAATAATTATCAAAAAAAGTGTAAATTTCGCTTCACGGTCCCTAAGGGCCGCCAAAATGTTCGAAGTGGGAGGAGCCCATTTTGCTTAATTGGCTATAACTCGTGAACGGAACGAGATTTTTGCACCAAACTCAGCACACGCATGTACGAGCTCATTCTGTGGTCACGTGAAAAAGGGCGCAGCGACTGGCCACTTGGTGGCGCTATAACTGTTAAAAGGGTGTCAAAATGATGTATTTCTATGGAAAAAACACATGAAATGGCTGAAAGCGGCCATCTTGCTGTCTGATTTGCATACAAGCTCACAAAATCTGGCATGCGCATGCGTCACGTGATCCTGAAGAAGCTTGAAAACTTTCATGGACGTCGGGCCATTGGTGGCGCTTTAACTGTCATAAAGGTGAGAAGGCCTCTGTATTACCCTATGCAAAATGACATTTAAATGACTGAAAAATGGGGGGAAAAGAGCAGAGCTTCACCAAATTAGCTGAGCACATGCGCCATATTATTCTAAAGAAGCGTGCAAACTTTTATGGAGATCGGGCCATCAGTGGGGGTGTCACAGTTTAAAAGGTAAAAAAAAAAATGCACCACATTTCCATGATAAATGAGCTAAAAGGGCAACAAACGTTCTTTTTCCTCTCCGAGGCACATGTTAGAAGGCTGGATAAAGTTTTTGGAACGCAGCAGCGCAGACGGCAAGCGCCTAGACCATATAGTTTTTTTTTTAGAGGCCTTTTTGTGGCCCTTTTTTAGCCACTTATTAGGGGTTCAAGCACTTCAGTGCTGAACACCTATTGTAATTGTTAATTTTCCCATGATGCAACATTCAGACATAAAACTGATCGGGCAGACCAAACCGTAAGTCGTGGAGACTTGAAACTTTGGGGGCTGATAGTACTCACACCGCCTACAGCGTCACCAAGGCCCGCCCCGATCGGCCTGACGGGGGCGCTACAGCGGGCAAAAGTACGAAACGGCTCATAACTCATCAACCGTGAGGCGTAGGCTCAAGTGTCTTATATCGCTGGAATCCTTGGCTCGAGGCGGACCAGATGCATGCCTCGGATTTGCTCGTCACCCTGGGAAAATTTTAGGGTATTTGGGGTTTTTCCAAAAACCTACTTTCGCGAACTAGTCCTAGGTTTTTGGCCCGACCGGAACCAAACCAGTGCGGCAAGATTCTCTGGAGTCTGATTGTCAATAATTATCAAAAAAAAGTGTAAATTTCGCTTCACGGTCCCTAAGGGCCGCCAAAATGTTCGAAGTGGGAGGAGCCCATTTTGCTTAATTGGCTATAACTCGTGAACGGAACGAGATTTTTGCACCAAACTCAGCACACGCATGTACGAGCTCATTCTGTGGTCATGTGAAAAAGGGCGCAGCGACTGGCCACTTGGTGGCGCTATAACTGTTAAAAGGGTGTCAAAATGATGTATTTCTATGGAAAAAACACATGAAATGGCTGAAAGCGGCCATCTTGCTGTCTGATTTGCATACAAGCTCACAAAATCTGGCATGCGCATGCGTCACGTGATCCTGAAGAAGCTTGAAAACTTTCATGGACGTCGGGCCATTGGTGGCGCTTTAACTGTCATAAAGGTGAGAAGGCCTCTGTATTACCCTATGCAAAATGACATTTAAATGACTGAAAAATGGGGGGAAAAGAGCAGAGCTTCACCAAATTAGCTGAGCACATGCGCCATATTATTCTAAAGAAGCGTGCAAACTTTTATGGAGATCGGGCCATCAGTGGGGGTGTCACAGTTTAAAAGGTAAAAAAAAAAATGCACCACATTTCCATGATAAATGAGCTAAAAGGGCAACAAACGTTCTTTTTCCTCTCCGAGGCACATGTTAGAAGGCTGGATAAAGTTTTTGGAACGCAGCAGCGCAGACGGCAAGCGCCTAGACCATATAGTTTTTTTTTTGAGGCCTTTTTGTGGCCCTTTTTTAGCCACTTATTAGGGGTTCAAGCACTTCAGTGCTGAACACCTATTGTAATTGTTAATTTTCCCATGATGCAACATTCAGACATAAAACTGATCGGGCAGACCAAACCGTAAGTCGTGGAGACTTGAAACTTTGGGGGCTGATAGTACTCACACCGCCTACAGCGTCACCAAGGCCCGCCCCGATCGGCCTGACGGGGGCGCTACAGCGGGCAAAAGTACGAAACGGCTCATAACTCATCAACCGTGAGGCGTAGGCTCAAGTGTCTTATATCGCTGGAATCCTTGGCTCGAGGCGGACCAGATGCATGCCTCGGATTTGCTCGTCACCCTGGGAAAATTTTAGGGTATTTGGGGTTTTTCCAAAAACCTACTTTCGCGAACTAGTCCTAGGTTTTTGGCCCGACCGGAACCAAACCAGTGCGGCAAGATTCTCTGGAGTCTGATTGTCAATAATTATCAAAAAAAAGTGTAAATTTCGCTTCACGGTCCCTAAGGGCCGCCAAAATGTTCGAAGTGGGAGGAGCCCATTTTGCTTAATTGGCTATAACTCGTGAACGGAACGAGATTTTTGCACCAAACTCAGCACACGCATGTACGAGCTCATTCTGTGGTCACGTGAAAAAGGGCGCAGCGACTGGCCACTTGGTGGCGCTATAACTGTTAAAAGGGTGTCAAAATGATGTATTTCTATGGAAAAAACACATGAAATGGCTGAAAGCGGCCATCTTGCTGTCTGATTTGCATACAAGCTCACAAAATCTGGCATGCGCATGCGTCACGTGATCCTGAAGAAGCTTGAAAACTTTCATGGACGTCGGGCCATTGGTGGCGCTTTAACTGTCATAAAGGTGAGAAGGCCTCTGTATTACCCTATGCAAAATGACATTTAAATGACTGAAAAATGGGGGGAAAAGAGCAGAGCTTCACCAAATTAGCTGAGCACATGCGCCATATTATTCTAAAGAAGCGTGCAAACTTTTATGGAGATCGGGCCATCAGTGGGGGTGTCACAGTTTAAAAGGTAAAAAAAAAAATGCACCACATTTCCATGATAAATGAGCTAAAAGGGCAACAAACGTTCTTTTTCCTCTCCGAGGCACATGTTAGAAGGCTGGATAAAGTTTTTGGAACGCAGCAGCGCAGACGGCAAGCGCCTAGACCATATAGTTTTTTTTTTTAGGCCTTTTTGTGGCCCTTTTTTAGCCACTTATTAGGGGTTCAAGCACTTCAGTGCTGAACACCTATTGTAATTGTTAATTTTCCCATGATGCAACATTCAGACATAAAACTGATCGGGCAGACCAAACCGTAAGTCGTGGAGACTTGAAACTTTGGGGGCTGATAGTACTCACACCGCCTACAGCGTCACCAAGGCCCGCCCCGATCGGCCTGACGGGGGCGCTACAGCGGGCAAAAGTACGAAACGGCTCATAACTCATCAACCGTGAGGCGTAGGCTCAAGTGTCTTATATCGCTGGAATCCTTGGCTCGAGGCGGACCAGATGCATGCCTCGGATTTGCTCGTCACCCTGGGAAAATTTTAGGGTATTTGGGGTTTTTCCAAAAACCTACTTTCGCGAACTAGTCCTAGGTTTTTGGCCCGACCGGAACCAAACCAGTGCGGCAAGATTCTCTGGAGTCTGATTGTCAATAATTATCAAAAAAAAGTGTAAATTTCGCTTCACGGTCCCTAAGGGCCGCCAAAATGTTCGAAGTGGGAGGAGCCCATTTTGCTTAATTGGCTATAACTCGTGAACGGAACGAGATTTTTGCACCAAACTCAGCACACGCATGTACGAGCTCATTCTGTGGTCATGTGAAAAAGGGCGCAGCGACTGGCCACTTGGTGGCGCTATAACTGTTAAAAGGGTGTCAAAATGATGTATTTCTATGGAAAAAACACATGAAATGGCTGAAAGCGGCCATCTTGCTGTCTGATTTGCATACAAGCTCACAAAATCTGGCATGCGCATGCGTCACGTGATCCTGAAGAAGCTTGAAAACTTTCATGGACGTCGGGCCATTGGTGGCGCTTTAACTGTCATAAAGGTGAGAAGGCCTCTGTATTACCCTATGCAAAATGACATTTAAATGACTGAAAAATGGGGGGAAAAGAGCAGAGCTTCACCAAATTAGCTGAGCACATGCGCCATATTATTCTAAAGAAGCGTGCAAACTTTTATGGAGATCGGGCCATCAGTGGGGGTGTCACAGTTTAAAAGGTAAAAAAAAAAATGCACCACATTTCCATGATAAATGAGCTAAAAGGGCAACAAACGTTCTTTTTCCTCTCCGAGGCACATGTTAGAAGGCTGGATAAAGTTTTTGGAACGCAGCAGCGCAGACGGCAAGCGCCTAGACCATATAGTTTTTTTTTTGAGGCCTTTTTGTGGCCCTTTTTTAGCCACTTATTAGGGGTTCAAGCACTTCAGTGCTGAACACCTATTGTAATTGTTAATTTTCCCATGATGCAACATTCAGACATAAAACTGATCGGGCAGACCAAACCGTAAGTCGTGGAGACTTGAAACTTTGGGGGCTGATAGTACTCACACCGCCTACAGCGTCACCAAGGCCCGCCCCGATCGGCCTGACGGGGGCGCTACAGCGGGCAAAAGTACGAAACGGCTCATAACTCATCAACCGTGAGGCGTAGGCTCAAGTGTCTTATATCGCTGGAATCCTTGGCTCGAGGCGGACCAGATGCATGCCTCGGATTTGCTCGTCACCCTGGGAAAATTTTAGGGTATTTGGGGTTTTTCCAAAAACCTACTTTCGCGAACTAGTCCTAGGTTTTTGGCCCGACCGGAACCAAACCAGTGCGGCAAGATTCTCTGGAGTCTGATTGTCAATAATTATCAAAAAAAAGTGTAAATTTCGCTTCACGGTCCCTAAGGGCCGCCAAAATGTTCGAAGTGGGAGGAGCCCATTTTGCTTAATTGGCTATAACTCGTGAACGGAACGAGATTTTTGCACCAAACTCAGCACACGCATGTACGAGCTCATTCTGTGGTCACGTGAAAAAGGGCGCAGCGACTGGCCACTTGGTGGCGCTATAACTGTTAAAAGGGTGTCAAAATGATGTATTTCTATGGAAAAAACACATGAAATGGCTGAAAGCGGCCATCTTGCTGTCTGATTTGCATACAAGCTCACAAAATCTGGCATGCGCATGCGTCACGTGATCCTGAAGAAGCTTGAAAACTTTCATGGACGTCGGGCCATTGGTGGCGCTTTAACTGTCATAAAGGTGAGAAGGCCTCTGTATTACCCTATGCAAAATGACATTTAAATGACTGAAAAATGGGGGGAAAAGAGCAGAGCTTCACCAAATTAGCTGAGCACATGCGCCATATTATTCTAAAGAAGCGTGCAAACTTTTATGGAGATCGGGCCATCAGTGGGGGTGTCACAGTTTAAAAGGTAAAAAAAAAAATGCACCACATTTCCATGATAAATGAGCTAAAAGGGCAACAAACGTTCTTTTTCCTCTCCGAGGCACATGTTAGAAGGCTGGATAAAGTTTTTGGAACGCAGCAGCGCAGACGGCAAGCGCCTAGACCATATAGTTTTTTTTTTTAGGCCTTTTTGTGGCCCTTTTTTAGCCACTTATTAGGGGTTCAAGCACTTCAGTGCTGAACACCTATTGTAATTGTTAATTTTCCCATGATGCAACATTCAGACATAAAACTGATCGGGCAGACCAAACCGTAAGTCGTGGAGACTTGAAACTTTGGGGGCTGATAGTACTCACACCGCCTACAGCGTCACCAAGGCCCGCCCCGATCGGCCTGACGGGGGCGCTACAGCGGGCAAAAGTACGAAACGGCTCATAACTCATCAACCGTGAGGCGTAGGCTCAAGTGTCTTATATCGCTGGAATCCTTGGCTCGAGGCGGACCAGATGCATGCCTCGGATTTGCTCGTCACCCTGGGAAAATTTTAGGGTATTTGGGGTTTTTCCAAAAACCTACTTTCGCGAACTAGTCCTAGGTTTTTGGCCCGACCGGAACCAAACCAGTGCGGCAAGATTCTCTGGAGTCTGATTGTCAATAATTATCAAAAAAAAGTGTAAATTTCGCTTCACGGTCCCTAAGGGCCGCCAAAATGTTCGAAGTGGGAGGAGCCCATTTTGCTTAATTGGCTATAACTCGTGAACGGAACGAGATTTTTGCACCAAACTCAGCACACGCATGTACGAGCTCATTCTGTGGTCACGTGAAAAAGGGCGCAGCGACTGGCCACTTGGTGGCGCTATAACTGTTAAAAGGGTGTCAAAATGATGTATTTCTATGGAAAAAACACATGAAATGGCTGAAAGCGGCCATCTTGCTGTCTGATTTGCATACAAGCTCACAAAATCTGGCATGCGCATGCGTCACGTGATCCTGAAGAAGCTTGAAAACTTTCATGGACGTCGGGCCATTGGTGGCGCTTTAACTGTCATAAAGGTGAGAAGGCCTCTGTATTACCCTATGCAAAATGACATTTAAATGACTGAAAAATGGGGGGAAAAGAGCAGAGCTTCACCAAATTAGCTGAGCACATGCGCCATATTATTCTAAAGAAGCGTGCAAACTTTTATGGAGATCGGGCCATCAGTGGGGGTGTCACAGTTTAAAAGGTAAAAAAAAAAATGCACCACATTTCCATGATAAATGAGCTAAAAGGGCAACAAACGTTCTTTTTCCTCTCCGAGGTACATGTTAGAAGGCTGGATAAAGTTTTTGGAACGCAGCAGCGCAGACGGCAAGCGCCTAGACCATATAGTTTTTTTTTTGAGGCCTTTTTGTGGCCCTTTTTTAGCCACTTATTAGGGGTTCAAGCACTTCAGTGCTGAACACCTATTGTAATTGTTAATTTTCCCATGATGCAACATTCAGACATAAAACTGATCGGGCAGACCAAACCGTAAGTCGTGGAGACTTGAAACTTTGGGGGCTGATAGTACTCACACCGCCTACAGCGTCACCAAGGCCCGCCCCGATCGGCCTGACGGGGGCGCTACAGCGGGCAAAAGTACGAAACGGCTCATAACTCATCAACCGTGAGGCGTAGGCTCAAGTGTCTTATATCGCTGGAATCCTTGGCTCGAGGCGGACCAGATGCATGCCTCGGATTTGCTCGTCACCCTGGGAAAATTTTAGGGTATTTGGGGTTTTTCCAAAAACCTACTTTCGCGAACTAGTCCTAGGTTTTTGGCCCGACCGGAACCAAACCAGTGCGGCAAGATTCTCTGGAGTCTGATTGTCAATAATTATCAAAAAAAAGTGTAAATTTCGCTTCACGGTCCCTAAGGGCCGCCAAAATGTTCGAAGTGGGAGGAGCCCATTTTGCTTAATTGGCTATAACTCGTGAACGGAACGAGATTTTTGCACCAAACTCAGCACACGCATGTACGAGCTCATTCTGTGGTCACGTGAAAAAGGGCGCAGCGACTGGCCACTTGGTGGCGCTATAACTGTTAAAAGGGTGTCAAAATGATGTATTTCTATGGAAAAAACACATGAAATGGCTGAAAGCGGCCATCTTGCTGTCTGATTTGCATACAAGCTCACAAAATCTGGCATGCGCATGCGTCACGTGATCCTGAAGAAGCTTGAAAACTTTCATGGACGTCGGGCCATTGGTGGCGCTTTAACTGTCATAAAGGTGAGAAGGCCTCTGTATTACCCTATGCAAAATGACATTTAAATGACTGAAAAATGGGGGGAAAAGAGCAGAGCTTCACCAAATTAGCTGAGCACATGCGCCATATTATTCTAAAGAAGCGTGCAAACTTTTATGGAGATCGGGCCATCAGTGGGGGTGTCACAGTTTAAAAGGTAAAAAAAAAAATGCACCACATTTCCATGATAAATGAGCTAAAAGGGCAACAAACGTTCTTTTTCCTCTCCGAGGCACATGTTAGAAGGCTGGATAAAGTTTTTGGAACGCAGCAGCGCAGACGGCAAGCGCCTAGACCATATAGTTTTTTTTTAGAGGCCTTTTTGTGGCCCTTTTTTAGCCACTTATTAGGGGTTCAAGCACTTCAGTGCTGAACACCTATTGTAATTGTTAATTTTCCCATGATGCAACATTCAGACATAAAACTGATCGGGCAGACCAAACCGTAAGTCGTGGAGACTTGAAACTTTGGGGGCTGATAGTACTCACACCGCCTACAGCGTCACCAAGGCCCGCCCCGATCGGCCTGACGGGGGCGCTACAGCGGGCAAAAGTACGAAACGGCTCATAACTCATCAACCGTGAGGCGTAGGCTCAAGTGTCTTATATCGCTGGAATCCTTGGCTCGAGGCGGACCAGATGCATGCCTCGGATTTGCTCGTCACCCTGGGAAAATTTTAGGGTATTTGGGGTTTTTCCAAAAACCTACTTTCGCGAACTAGTCCTAGGTTTTTGGCCCGACCGGAACCAAACCAGTGCGGCAAGATTCTCTGGAGTCTGATTGTCAATAATTATCAAAAAAAGTGTAAATTTCGCTTCACGGTCCCTAAGGGCCGCCAAAATGTTCGAAGTGGGAGGAGCCCATTTTGCTTAATTGGCTATAACTCGTGAACGGAACGAGATTTTTGCACCAAACTCAGCACACGCATGTACGAGCTCATTCTGTGGTCACGTGAAAAAGGGCGCAGCGACTGGCCACTTGGTGGCGCTATAACTGTTAAAAGGGTGTCAAAATGATGTATTTCTATGGAAAAAACACATGAAATGGCTGAAAGCGGCCATCTTGCTGTCTGATTTGCATACAAGCTCACAAAATCTGGCATGCGCATGCGTCACGTGATCCTGAAGAAGCTTGAAAACTTTCATGGACGTCGGGCCATTGGTGGCGCTTTAACTGTCATAAAGGTGAGAAGGCCTCTGTATTACCCTATGCAAAATGACATTTAAATGACTGAAAAATGGGGGGAAAAGAGCAGAGCTTCACCAAATTAGCTGAGCACATGCGCCATATTATTCTAAAGAAGCGTGCAAACTTTTATGGAGATCGGGCCATCAGTGGGGGTGTCACAGTTTAAAAGGTAAAAAAAAAAATGCACCACATTTCCATGATAAATGAGCTAAAAGGGCAACAAACGTTCTTTTTCCTCTCCGAGGCACATGTTAGAAGGCTGGATAAAGTTTTTGGAACGCAGCAGCGCAGACGGCAAGCGCCTAGACCATATAGTTTTTTTTTTAGAGGCCTTTTTGTGGCCCTTTTTTAGCCACTTATTAGGGGTTCAAGCACTTCAGTGCTGAACACCTATTGTAATTGTTAATTTTCCCATGATGCAACATTCAGACATAAAACTGATCGGGCAGACCAAACCGTAAGTCGTGGAGACTTGAAACTTTGGGGGCTGATAGTACTCACACCGCCTACAGCGTCACCAAGGCCCGCCCCGATCGGCCTGACGGGGGCGCTACAGCGGGCAAAAGTACGAAACGGCTCATAACTCATCAACCGTGAGGCGTAGGCTCAAGTGTCTTATATCGCTGGAATCCTTGGCTCGAGGCGGACCAGATGCATGCCTCGGATTTGCTCGTCACCCTGGGAAAATTTTAGGGTATTTGGGGTTTTTCCAAAAACCTACTTTCGCGAACTAGTCCTAGGTTTTTGGCCCGACCGGAACCAAACCAGTGCGGCAAGATTCTCTGGAGTCTGATTGTCAATAATTATCAAAAAAAAGTGTAAATTTCGCTTCACGGTCCCTAAGGGCCGCCAAAATGTTCGAAGTGGGAGGAGCCCATTTTGCTTAATTGGCTATAACTCGTGAACGGAACGAGATTTTTGCACCAAACTCAGCACACGCATGTACGAGCTCATTCTGTGGTCATGTGAAAAAGGGCGCAGCGACTGGCCACTTGGTGGCGCTATAACTGTTAAAAGGGTGTCAAAATGATGTATTTCTATGGAAAAAACACATGAAATGGCTGAAAGCGGCCATCTTGCTGTCTGATTTGCATACAAGCTCACAAAATCTGGCATGCGCATGCGTCACGTGATCCTGAAGAAGCTTGAAAACTTTCATGGACGTCGGGCCATTGGTGGCGCTTTAACTGTCATAAAGGTGAGAAGGCCTCTGTATTACCCTATGCAAAATGACATTTAAATGACTGAAAAATGGGGGGAAAAGAGCAGAGCTTCACCAAATTAGCTGAGCACATGCGCCATATTATTCTAAAGAAGCGTGCAAACTTTTATGGAGATCGGGCCATCAGTGGGGGTGTCACAGTTTAAAAGGTAAAAAAAAAAATGCACCACATTTCCATGATAAATGAGCTAAAAGGGCAACAAACGTTCTTTTTCCTCTCCGAGGCACATGTTAGAAGGCTGGATAAAGTTTTTGGAACGCAGCAGCGCAGACGGCAAGCGCCTAGACCATATAGTTTTTTTTTTGAGGCCTTTTTGTGGCCCTTTTTTAGCCACTTATTAGGGGTTCAAGCACTTCAGTGCTGAACACCTATTGTAATTGTTAATTTTCCCATGATGCAACATTCAGACATAAAACTGATCGGGCAGACCAAACCGTAAGTCGTGGAGACTTGAAACTTTGGGGGCTGATAGTACTCACACCGCCTACAGCGTCACCAAGGCCCGCCCCGATCGGCCTGACGGGGGCGCTACAGCGGGCAAAAGTACGAAACGGCTCATAACTCATCAACCGTGAGGCGTAGGCTCAAGTGTCTTATATCGCTGGAATCCTTGGCTCGAGGCGGACCAGATGCATGCCTCGGATTTGCTCGTCACCCTGGGAAAATTTTAGGGTATTTGGGGTTTTTCCAAAAACCTACTTTCGCGAACTAGTCCTAGGTTTTTGGCCCGACCGGAACCAAACCAGTGCGGCAAGATTCTCTGGAGTCTGATTGTCAATAATTATCAAAAAAAAGTGTAAATTTCGCTTCACGGTCCCTAAGGGCCGCCAAAATGTTCGAAGTGGGAGGAGCCCATTTTGCTTAATTGGCTATAACTCGTGAACGGAACGAGATTTTTGCACCAAACTCAGCACACGCATGTACGAGCTCATTCTGTGGTCACGTGAAAAAGGGCGCAGCGACTGGCCACTTGGTGGCGCTATAACTGTTAAAAGGGTGTCAAAATGATGTATTTCTATGGAAAAAACACATGAAATGGCTGAAAGCGGCCATCTTGCTGTCTGATTTGCATACAAGCTCACAAAATCTGGCATGCGCATGCGTCACGTGATCCTGAAGAAGCTTGAAAACTTTCATGGACGTCGGGCCATTGGTGGCGCTTTAACTGTCATAAAGGTGAGAAGGCCTCTGTATTACCCTATGCAAAATGACATTTAAATGACTGAAAAATGGGGGGAAAAGAGCAGAGCTTCACCAAATTAGCTGAGCACATGCGCCATATTATTCTAAAGAAGCGTGCAAACTTTTATGGAGATCGGGCCATCAGTGGGGGTGTCACAGTTTAAAAGGTAAAAAAAAAAATGCACCACATTTCCATGATAAATGAGCTAAAAGGGCAACAAACGTTCTTTTTCCTCTCCGAGGCACATGTTAGAAGGCTGGATAAAGTTTTTGGAACGCAGCAGCGCAGACGGCAAGCGCCTAGACCATATAGTTTTTTTTTTTAGGCCTTTTTGTGGCCCTTTTTTAGCCACTTATTAGGGGTTCAAGCACTTCAGTGCTGAACACCTATTGTAATTGTTAATTTTCCCATGATGCAACATTCAGACATAAAACTGATCGGGCAGACCAAACCGTAAGTCGTGGAGACTTGAAACTTTGGGGGCTGATAGTACTCACACCGCCTACAGCGTCACCAAGGCCCGCCCCGATCGGCCTGACGGGGGCGCTACAGCGGGCAAAAGTACGAAACGGCTCATAACTCATCAACCGTGAGGCGTAGGCTCAAGTGTCTTATATCGCTGGAATCCTTGGCTCGAGGCGGACCAGATGCATGCCTCGGATTTGCTCGTCACCCTGGGAAAATTTTAGGGTATTTGGGGTTTTTCCAAAAACCTACTTTCGCGAACTAGTCCTAGGTTTTTGGCCCGACCGGAACCAAACCAGTGCGGCAAGATTCTCTGGAGTCTGATTGTCAATAATTATCAAAAAAAAGTGTAAATTTCGCTTCACGGTCCCTAAGGGCCGCCAAAATGTTCGAAGTGGGAGGAGCCCATTTTGCTTAATTGGCTATAACTCGTGAACGGAACGAGATTTTTGCACCAAACTCAGCACACGCATGTACGAGCTCATTCTGTGGTCATGTGAAAAAGGGCGCAGCGACTGGCCACTTGGTGGCGCTATAACTGTTAAAAGGGTGTCAAAATGATGTATTTCTATGGAAAAAACACATGAAATGGCTGAAAGCGGCCATCTTGCTGTCTGATTTGCATACAAGCTCACAAAATCTGGCATGCGCATGCGTCACGTGATCCTGAAGAAGCTTGAAAACTTTCATGGACGTCGGGCCATTGGTGGCGCTTTAACTGTCATAAAGGTGAGAAGGCCTCTGTATTACCCTATGCAAAATGACATTTAAATGACTGAAAAATGGGGGGAAAAGAGCAGAGCTTCACCAAATTAGCTGAGCACATGCGCCATATTATTCTAAAGAAGCGTGCAAACTTTTATGGAGATCGGGCCATCAGTGGGGGTGTCACAGTTTAAAAGGTAAAAAAAAAAATGCACCACATTTCCATGATAAATGAGCTAAAAGGGCAACAAACGTTCTTTTTCCTCTCCGAGGCACATGTTAGAAGGCTGGATAAAGTTTTTGGAACGCAGCAGCGCAGACGGCAAGCGCCTAGACCATATAGTTTTTTTTTTGAGGCCTTTTTGTGGCCCTTTTTTAGCCACTTATTAGGGGTTCAAGCACTTCAGTGCTGAACACCTATTGTAATTGTTAATTTTCCCATGATGCAACATTCAGACATAAAACTGATCGGGCAGACCAAACCGTAAGTCGTGGAGACTTGAAACTTTGGGGGCTGATAGTACTCACACCGCCTACAGCGTCACCAAGGCCCGCCCCGATCGGCCTGACGGGGGCGCTACAGCGGGCAAAAGTACGAAACGGCTCATAACTCATCAACCGTGAGGCGTAGGCTCAAGTGTCTTATATCGCTGGAATCCTTGGCTCGAGGCGGACCAGATGCATGCCTCGGATTTGCTCGTCACCCTGGGAAAATTTTAGGGTATTTGGGGTTTTTCCAAAAACCTACTTTCGCGAACTAGTCCTAGGTTTTTGGCCCGACCGGAACCAAACCAGTGCGGCAAGATTCTCTGGAGTCTGATTGTCAATAATTATCAAAAAAAAGTGTAAATTTCGCTTCACGGTCCCTAAGGGCCGCCAAAATGTTCGAAGTGGGAGGAGCCCATTTTGCTTAATTGGCTATAACTCGTGAACGGAACGAGATTTTTGCACCAAACTCAGCACACGCATGTACGAGCTCATTCTGTGGTCACGTGAAAAAGGGCGCAGCGACTGGCCACTTGGTGGCGCTATAACTGTTAAAAGGGTGTCAAAATGATGTATTTCTATGGAAAAAACACATGAAATGGCTGAAAGCGGCCATCTTGCTGTCTGATTTGCATACAAGCTCACAAAATCTGGCATGCGCATGCGTCACGTGATCCTGAAGAAGCTTGAAAACTTTCATGGACGTCGGGCCATTGGTGGCGCTTTAACTGTCATAAAGGTGAGAAGGCCTCTGTATTACCCTATGCAAAATGACATTTAAATGACTGAAAAATGGGGGGAAAAGAGCAGAGCTTCACCAAATTAGCTGAGCACATGCGCCATATTATTCTAAAGAAGCGTGCAAACTTTTATGGAGATCGGGCCATCAGTGGGGGTGTCACAGTTTAAAAGGTAAAAAAAAAAATGCACCACATTTCCATGATAAATGAGCTAAAAGGGCAACAAACGTTCTTTTTCCTCTCCGAGGCACATGTTAGAAGGCTGGATAAAGTTTTTGGAACGCAGCAGCGCAGACGGCAAGCGCCTAGACCATATAGTTTTTTTTTTTAGGCCTTTTTGTGGCCCTTTTTTAGCCACTTATTAGGGGTTCAAGCACTTCAGTGCTGAACACCTATTGTAATTGTTAATTTTCCCATGATGCAACATTCAGACATAAAACTGATCGGGCAGACCAAACCGTAAGTCGTGGAGACTTGAAACTTTGGGGGCTGATAGTACTCACACCGCCTACAGCGTCACCAAGGCCCGCCCCGATCGGCCTGACGGGGGCGCTACAGCGGGCAAAAGTACGAAACGGCTCATAACTCATCAACCGTGAGGCGTAGGCTCAAGTGTCTTATATCGCTGGAATCCTTGGCTCGAGGCGGACCAGATGCATGCCTCGGATTTGCTCGTCACCCTGGGAAAATTTTAGGGTATTTGGGGTTTTTCCAAAAACCTACTTTCGCGAACTAGTCCTAGGTTTTTGGCCCGACCGGAACCAAACCAGTGCGGCAAGATTCTCTGGAGTCTGATTGTCAATAATTATCAAAAAAAAGTGTAAATTTCGCTTCACGGTCCCTAAGGGCCGCCAAAATGTTCGAAGTGGGAGGAGCCCATTTTGCTTAATTGGCTATAACTCGTGAACGGAACGAGATTTTTGCACCAAACTCAGCACACGCATGTACGAGCTCATTCTGTGGTCACGTGAAAAAGGGCGCAGCGACTGGCCACTTGGTGGCGCTATAACTGTTAAAAGGGTGTCAAAATGATGTATTTCTATGGAAAAAACACATGAAATGGCTGAAAGCGGCCATCTTGCTGTCTGATTTGCATACAAGCTCACAAAATCTGGCATGCGCATGCGTCACGTGATCCTGAAGAAGCTTGAAAACTTTCATGGACGTCGGGCCATTGGTGGCGCTTTAACTGTCATAAAGGTGAGAAGGCCTCTGTATTACCCTATGCAAAATGACATTTAAATGACTGAAAAATGGGGGGAAAAGAGCAGAGCTTCACCAAATTAGCTGAGCACATGCGCCATATTATTCTAAAGAAGCGTGCAAACTTTTATGGAGATCGGGCCATCAGTGGGGGTGTCACAGTTTAAAAGGTAAAAAAAAAAATGCACCACATTTCCATGATAAATGAGCTAAAAGGGCAACAAACGTTCTTTTTCCTCTCCGAGGTACATGTTAGAAGGCTGGATAAAGTTTTTGGAACGCAGCAGCGCAGACGGCAAGCGCCTAGACCATATAGTTTTTTTTTTGAGGCCTTTTTGTGGCCCTTTTTTAGCCACTTATTAGGGGTTCAAGCACTTCAGTGCTGAACACCTATTGTAATTGTTAATTTTCCCATGATGCAACATTCAGACATAAAACTGATCGGGCAGACCAAACCGTAAGTCGTGGAGACTTGAAACTTTGGGGGCTGATAGTACTCACACCGCCTACAGCGTCACCAAGGCCCGCCCCGATCGGCCTGACGGGGGCGCTACAGCGGGCAAAAGTACGAAACGGCTCATAACTCATCAACCGTGAGGCGTAGGCTCAAGTGTCTTATATCGCTGGAATCCTTGGCTCGAGGCGGACCAGATGCATGCCTCGGATTTGCTCGTCACCCTGGGAAAATTTTAGGGTATTTGGGGTTTTTCCAAAAACCTACTTTCGCGAACTAGTCCTAGGTTTTTGGCCCGACCGGAACCAAACCAGTGCGGCAAGATTCTCTGGAGTCTGATTGTCAATAATTATCAAAAAAAAGTGTAAATTTCGCTTCACGGTCCCTAAGGGCCGCCAAAATGTTCGAAGTGGGAGGAGCCCATTTTGCTTAATTGGCTATAACTCGTGAACGGAACGAGATTTTTGCACCAAACTCAGCACACGCATGTACGAGCTCATTCTGTGGTCACGTGAAAAAGGGCGCAGCGACTGGCCACTTGGTGGCGCTATAACTGTTAAAAGGGTGTCAAAATGATGTATTTCTATGGAAAAAACACATGAAATGGCTGAAAGCGGCCATCTTGCTGTCTGATTTGCATACAAGCTCACAAAATCTGGCATGCGCATGCGTCACGTGATCCTGAAGAAGCTTGAAAACTTTCATGGACGTCGGGCCATTGGTGGCGCTTTAACTGTCATAAAGGTGAGAAGGCCTCTGTATTACCCTATGCAAAATGACATTTAAATGACTGAAAAATGGGGGGAAAAGAGCAGAGCTTCACCAAATTAGCTGAGCACATGCGCCATATTATTCTAAAGAAGCGTGCAAACTTTTATGGAGATCGGGCCATCAGTGGGGGTGTCACAGTTTAAAAGGTAAAAAAAAAAATGCACCACATTTCCATGATAAATGAGCTAAAAGGGCAACAAACGTTCTTTTTCCTCTCCGAGGCACATGTTAGAAGGCTGGATAAAGTTTTTGGAACGCAGCAGCGCAGACGGCAAGCGCCTAGACCATATAGTTTTTTTTTGAGGCCTTTTTGTGGCCCTTTTTTAGCCACTTATTAGGGGTTCAAGCACTTCAGTGCTGAACACCTATTGTAATTGTTAATTTTCCCATGATGCAACATTCAGACATAAAACTGATCGGGCAGACCAAACCGTAAGTCGTGGAGACTTGAAACTTTGGGGGCTGATAGTACTCACACCGCCTACAGCGTCACCAAGGCCCGCCCCGATCGGCCTGACGGGGGCGCTACAGCGGGCAAAAGTACGAAACGGCTCATAACTCATCAACCGTGAGGCGTAGGCTCAAGTGTCTTATATCGCTGGAATCCTTGGCTCGAGGCGGACCAGATGCATGCCTCGGATTTGCTCGTCACCCTGGGAAAATTTTAGGGTATTTGGGGTTTTTCCAAAAACCTACTTTCGCGAACTAGTCCTAGGTTTTTGGCCCGACCGGAACCAAACCAGTGCGGCAAGATTCTCTGGAGTCTGATTGTCAATAATTATCAAAAAAAAGTGTAAATTTCGCTTCACGGTCCCTAAGGGCCGCCAAAATGTTCGAAGTGGGAGGAGCCCATTTTGCTTAATTGGCTATAACTCGTGAACGGAACGAGATTTTTGCACCAAACTCAGCACACGCATGTACGAGCTCATTCTGTGGTCACGTGAAAAAGGGCGCAGCGACTGGCCACTTGGTGGCGCTATAACTGTTAAAAGGGTGTCAAAATGATGTATTTCTATGGAAAAAACACATGAAATGGCTGAAAGCGGCCATCTTGCTGTCTGATTTGCATACAAGCTCACAAAATCTGGCATGCGCATGCGTCACGTGATCCTGAAGAAGCTTGAAAACTTTCATGGACGTCGGGCCATTGGTGGCGCTTTAACTGTCATAAAGGTGAGAAGGCCTCTGTATTACCCTATGCAAAATGACATTTAAATGACTGAAAAATGGGGGGAAAAGAGCAGAGCTTCACCAAATTAGCTGAGCACATGCGCCATATTATTCTAAAGAAGCGTGCAAACTTTTATGGAGATCGGGCCATCAGTGGGGGTGTCACAGTTTAAAAGGTAAAAAAAAAAATGCACCACATTTCCATGATAAATGAGCTAAAAGGGCAACAAACGTTCTTTTTCCTCTCCGAGGCACATGTTAGAAGGCTGGATAAAGTTTTTGGAACGCAGCAGCGCAGACGGCAAGCGCCTAGACCATATAGTTTTTTTTTTTAGAGGCCTTTTTGTGGCCCTTTTTTAGCCACTTATTAGGGGTTCAAGCACTTCAGTGCTGAACACCTATTGTAATTGTTAATTTTCCCATGATGCAACATTCAGACATAAAACTGATCGGGCAGACCAAACCGTAAGTCGTGGAGACTTGAAACTTTGGGGGCTGATAGTACTCACACCGCCTACAGCGTCACCAAGGCCCGCCCCGATCGGCCTGACGGGGGCGCTACAGCGGGCAAAAGTACGAAACGGCTCATAACTCATCAACCGTGAGGCGTAGGCTCAAGTGTCTTATATCGCTGGAATCCTTGGCTCGAGGCGGATTTGCTTGCCCTTCAGGCGCCAATTTTGAGTAAATTGAGGTTTTTTGAAAAACCTACTTTTGCGAATTACTCCTAGATTTTTTGCCCGATCGAAACCAAACCAATGCAGAAATATTCTCTGGACAGAGACTATCAATAATCATCAAAAAAATTCTTAATTTAAATTCACGGTCGCTAAGGGAAATCAAAATGTTTGATGGCACCAGGGCCACTTTTACTAAAACAATTATAACTCGTGAATGGAAAGAGATATTTTCGCTAATCTTGGGAAACGTGTTTATGAGCTCAATCTGAGATTACTTGAAAAAAATCGCGACGATTGGCCACTTGGTGGCGCTACAACATGGAAAAAAATTTATGAAAATGGCTATAAACGCACCCAACCGTTAGTCCTTTGAAATCCTCAATCCTTCCCGAGTCCAACAATACCAAATATGCCAGGTTTCTCCTTATAGTTTGTGTATCATTGTCATTAAGCACTTAAAAAACTTGCAATTATCTTCGAAACCGATAGTCCAAATTTCTTGAAATTTGAAAACATAGATCAATAGCTAAACAATAACGCCCAAATGTCACAATTAAGATAGGAACTGACAAAAATAAATAAACAAATAAAAATTTTAAATCATTGTCACCCATGGATCATTTTTATTCTCTCATAAACAGAACTGTCTAAACTTCAAAACAAAATGAGATATTTACAACAAATTTGACAGACATGCATGGGCACACTTTGAGGACACTTGAAGTGGTGGAGATCAGGCAAGATGTGGTGCTATAACTGTCAAAAAAACTTTCCTCAGTAAATTGCCTGTATTGGCTGTAAATGGTATTTTCCATCAATGTTATAAGTTTATTTGTTTATTTGGATCCCCATTAGCCTCTTTCTAGGCAGTGGCTACTCTTCCTGGGGTCCCAAAAAGTAAATCATACAAAACTACATTTAACCCCCTGAGGTCGACGGTATCGCCGGCGATACCAGCTCGCTTTTTTTTTATCAGTGTAAAAGAAACTCATGAATACTCTGTTGACTTTGATTTTCCATAGGAGTTCCATACATCAATCGATTCTGTTAAATGTGTATTATTTTTGTGTATACTCACAATAAAAACATAGTGTTGTGCTTTTCGACAAATAAAGAAAAATTAACACGAAGCGAGTTCTGCCTTCTCTCTGTCCGTGTAGTCCATTCTGAAACGCGTCCGAAAATGAACCATAACTCAGTGAATACTTCTCACACATACAAGTGATATATGTCTTTATGAAGCTTGAAATCTCTTCTTTTAAATGAAGTAATTTATATAAAAAACAAATATTCTCATCTTGTGAAATCTGTATTAAAAGAGAGCGATTCCAGTCGACCTAATTAGAGCTAATTCAAATGTAATGTGACTCCGCCCACGGAGAGCGTGCGCTATTCAAACGCAAATGGCTGAGGTAATCCGCGCAATCCTGTGAACGCCCCCATCAGCTCGAGAAAACCAAAACACAAGTTTATTCAGAACATTACTTGCTTACACCGTCTTGCAGCGCTGTGAGGAATAATGAGGAATACGAGGAATATGAGCTGAGGAATACTAGTAAGTTTTTCCTTCTCGGGTTTCTGTTTATTGACGAATGAACGGCATGCGCTCTGTTTTTTCTCCATTATGGACGCGAGCTCTAAAAAAAAAACACTAAAAGACTTTCAAACTTTCACAGAGACCTCAAAACAGAAAGTACAAATCCTTTCTTTAAAACGAATTTCGTTTTGTATCAATTGTATCTTAATTTTAATAATTTTTTTCATTAACAACTTTCCTGGATTTAAAGTAAATAAGCCTATCGTCAACGAATGATGATGTTTTAGCAAACTGTATTGCTATACTGAGATGAGTAAAAATCGACTGAAATATGTTGAAATAAAATGTTGGCTATTTGTATAAGCAACGTAAACTGCAAATTAACATTTATATGCCCTAATATTTCATGAAAAAAACTTTACAGTCAGGCGAAATATGAAAGACAACATTTTGTTTAGTAGATTTGGGTACAGTTTTTACTGTAGAATATACTGCCTCGTCAAATAAGCTTTTGTTTAGCAATTTCTATATATAAAATAGCCTAATATTTTTGTCAAAAATAAAGTCATCAACTAAGATGTTAGCTGTTCCAATGTTGGCTATATTCAAAGTAATGAATACATAGATAAAATGTAGGCCTATAATCTTTCTCTTTTTTTACAAAGAAAGAGTACACTTGAAATATTGTTGAAATTGTAATTATTGTTGTAATTGTAACCTTTTTAATAAAATAGCACAACATATGTACAAGATAGATGTAAGCAAAATCTTAAATGGTCAATATAAGTCTTCTTCTAAATATCTTTTGTCCAAGCATTGTGGCTCAGCCAGTTTCACACCTGTGTGAATGGCTCATTATGCAGAGTGGGTGGTAATTCAGGTGAAAACCACTCCTCGTTCACGCCCCCTCGCATATTGGCTTTCCAAGCAAAACCTGTTTTACATCAATTTAAATCAATGTATTTTGATTTTTTTTTTTATTTGAACGATAAAGCAGGACTATTTTCACATAATTTTGAAGAAAAAACTATAGGCGACGACATCCATTGGTCAAAAGTCTTATTGACACATATTTACTATGTGTTTTGTGGCCTTATTTCAGAAATTTTAGTTTTTAGTTTTTTCAATATCCACGCATAAACATTATTCTCTCAAAAATTAAAACATGTACATACACGTGGCTCACATATTATGGTAGCCCTGTTTGTGCTTTATAGAGTGAATTTACACCTTTGCCATTAATATGTTTATAAGCAACTGAAAAAAGCACAAATGTAAGAGCATGTCAGAACATCTCAAGGGCCCAGAAAACCGCTCAGACTCCAGAGGGTTAATCAACAACAATAAAAAGTCAAGTCAATGAAACGCACTAACCCATCATCCATTCCAAATATCAAAATCAACAATTTAATATATTTTGCCATTAAATATTCCTTTGAATATTTTTTTAAAACTAATTTTTCTTGTAAAAATGTGTGATATCAATAGTAAATGATTCCATATTTTCATTCCTCTATACATTACTGTCCGTTGGTTTCCAGTGGTTTTCGAAACAGGCAATAAAAAACATTCCTTTTATTCATGCCTGGTGTAAAAAAATATGACTAGTACTATTATACAAAAGTTGAGAGTACAGCGCATTAGGAACTCTAGACACAGAAATATTTCTTATAAAATAAAGCAGAGAGACAATCCTTCACCAGTTCATTCTCAGTATATTAGCTCTTCTATAACAGTTTAAATTCAGTCCTGTCGCTCTGTTCTGGACAAATTTATTTTTTCAATTACATCCATTTTTTTTTATTTACTTGATGCACTGGTAAAAACCACTGGGCAAAAACACGCGATTCGTCCAATCACTGATTGTGCTGCAGTGACTGCCACCCCTGAGAGCCAACAGTAGCGGCATATTCTTAAGGCCCGCCCACTGTTCGCGCAGGCGCTGCTGCTGTCAGCATGATGAGAGAACAGAATAGATCAGATGAGACAGCAGCACGGAAACTTTCTTCAGAAACTCCTTGTACTAAATGATCATCATAATCTATCGGGAACTGTGATTGTGTGCACTTGGAAACTTTGGATGCATCAACTTGTCGTCAGAGAAAGGTGTAAAAGGTGAAATCGGAGTAAAGATTTATAGTGTGATAATCTTTATTGAACAATCTTCTTTAATTGAATATGTGATGCAGTCTCGTTTTGGTGAGTGACTTTTTTTTTGTCATATGTTATCTTATGACAGATATCTATTTCAGAAATGATTTGATATGAGCTGAGTTGACTAGGCCGCAGTCACAGCGCGAGCTGAACTAGTTAGCCGTGTGCTAAAGCTACCGCGTGTAGCTAACATCTTTGTATCATGAGTTGTGACAGTGACTGTTTTATGAGTGTCGAATCGATGTGTTAAATAAATTTGGATTAATGTGTCATTTGAGCTGTGCATGTCATTTGTTACTGAAATGTTGAGTCAGAAATTAATTATTGTACGTTTGCCTTGTGTTTTCCAAGGCTGCGTTTTCTTGTTCTCTATTTTTTTTCCCTATGTGAACGTGATCGGCAAGTGTATCCTGTTTTGTGCCATAAATAATCCTGTGAAGGTGAATCGCCTGCCTAGTGGATGCAATTACATGCACAAATGCTAACCAGTGCCCATGGACCTGTTTCCCATTTGAACTGTAATTTGAAACCATCAACTGGTAGGATAACTACAATTTTCTTTTGTTTGTTTTTGTTTTTTATATTTATGTGTTGCTATATAAATAAGTGTTACGATGTGTATAGCATGCACAAAAATCAAGGACATTTTTTGTAACGAATGTAGCGAAAACTAAACAGCGTCTCTGCGCATTGAAAGGCTGTCACTCAGTGCACAATCACATTGTTACAGCAACGGATTGTCTTTGAGTCATTAAACCGTACATGTACAAACATGTTCAAAAACACTGATTCGTTAAAAAGATAGATGTGATGAAACTAGGTGGTAATTATTTTTAACTTTAAGCTCCACTTTCGAACTTCACCTAATTTAATCGAAGCTTTTAGGCTGTTGAATCATTAAAAAGAAACAAGTCGGTGATGTCTGTTTTCATTTACTAACTCTCTATTGTTCTTATTTGTCACTCATCTTTCTGAAACAAACTACAAAGAGAACTTTTTAATTTATCAATATAATTTTCTCTTTGAATCAGAACAAAATTGTCAACTATTTGCTCTCCTGTTGCACCATTTCCTCCCTCCAGTAGATGATCCTTGCTTCTGATTTAATTATGCCCTACCGAATACTATATCTAGGTGTAGCACATCAAGTCAAGTTGCGCACTACATGCTACACAGTGTTGTGTAGGGCTGGGTTTCGATTCAAATTTCAAGAATCGATTCGATTCCGATTCTCAAGATCTTGAATCGATTATCATTATTCGATCCGATCTGATCCGATCTTCGAGATTTAGATAATGTTAATTTCCGCCATGATAAATTTTCCACCATTTTGAATTTTGTCAACAACGTACTTTTACTAACTAGTCCTAGGTTTTTCGCCCGATCGGAACCAAACCAGTGCAGAAATGTATAGAAATCCTATAAATGTTAAATAGCTTTAAAACCATGTATTTCCTATGTTACATTGCCTGTATTGGCTGTAAATGGTCTTTTCCATCTATTATGTCAGTGGTTACATGCTTGCTAAATAAAACTTAATAGATTTTAAAGCTTTTGTGCTTTAAGGCCTTAAAGGCCTTAACTGCTTGAACCCAGATAAATGCTGCTTGCAGCTTTAATTATTAGGGGTTCAAGCACGAAGTGCTGAAACCCTATTGTAATTGTGCTGATTTTTATTATTATTATTATTATTATTAGGGGTTCAAGCACGAAGTGCTGAAACCCTATTGTAATTGTGCTGATTTTTATTAGGGGTTCAAGCATGAAATGCTGAAACCCTATTGTAATTGTGCTGATTTTTAGGGGTTCAAGCACGAAGTGCTGAAACCCTATTGTAATTGTGCTGATTTTTATTAGGGGTTCAAGCATGAAATGCTGAAACCCTATTGTAATTGTAAGGATTCGTAAAACGCATCGCGCAGGACAAACCGTAAGGCCTAGAGACTTGAAACCTGGCCAGATGGTAGGCCTCAATTTGGGGACAACCTATCAGAGTATGACCCCGATTGGCCCATAGGTGGCGCTACAGCAACCAAAAGTTCAAAATCGCTCATATCTCTTAGACCGTTTGTCCCAGGATCAAGTGTCTTATATCGTTGGAATCCTTGGCTCAAGGCGGACAAAATGGCTATCTCCGATTTGGATGTAGGCAGGGAAAATTTTCTGCTATGTTGACTTTTGTCCATAACCTACTTTTGCGAACTAGTCCCTGGTTTTTTGCCCGATCGGAACCAAACCAGTCTAGGACAATTCTCTGGACTCTCTAGATCAATAATTATCAAAAAAAAGTTGAACTTTGGCATTTGCGTGGCTGTAACAGGGTCATTTAGAAAAGGGGCGTGGCAAAATACGCTCAAAAGCCTATAAATCCCAAAGGAAAACTCAGAACTTCACCAAAATTGATGAGCATATGTGTCAGAACATGGTGAGGAAGCATGCAGAGTTTCATGGAGATCGGACCATAGGTGGCGCTATAACTGGCAAAAAGCCTTCATTCTTATTAGGGGTTCAAGCATGAAATGCTGAAACCCTATTGTAATTGTAAGGATTCGTAAAACGCATCGCGCAGGACAAACCGTAAGGCCTAGAGACTTGAAACCTGGCCAGATGGTAGGCCTCAATTTGGGGACAACCTATCAGAGTATGACCCCGATTGGCCCATAGGTGGCGCTACAGCAACCAAAAGTTCAAAATCGCTCATATCTCTTAGACCGTTTGTCCCAGGATCAAGTGTCTTATATCGTTGGAATCCTTGGCTCAAGGCGGACAAAATGGCTATCTCCGATTTGGATGTAGGCAGGGAAAATTTTCTGCTATGTTGACTTTTGTCCATAACCTACTTTTGCGAACTAGTCCCTGGTTTTTTGCCCGATCGGAACCAAACCAGTCTAGGACAATTCTCTGGACTCTCTAGATCAATAATTATCAAAAAAAAGTTGAACTTTGGCATTTGCGTGGCTGTAACAGGGTCATTTAGAAAAGGGGCGTGGCAAAATACGCTCAAAAGCCTATAAATCCCAAAGGAAAACTCAGAACTTCACCAAAATTGATGAGCATATGTGTCAGAACATGGTGAGGAAGCATGCAGAGTTTCATGGAGATCGGACCATAGGTGGCGCTATAACTGGCAAAAAGCCTTCATTCTTATTAGGGGTTCAAGCATGAAATGCTGAAACCCTATTGTAATTGTAAGGATTCGTAAAACGCATCGCGCAGGACAAACCGTAAGGCCTAGAGACTTGAAACCTGGCCAGATGGTAGGCCTCAATTTGGGGACAACCTATCAGAGTATGACCCCGATTGGCCCATAGGTGGCGCTACAGCAACCAAAAGTTCAAAATCGCTCATATCTCTTAGACCGTTTGTCCCAGGATCAAGTGTCTTATATCGTTGGAATCCTTGGCTCAAGGCGGACAAAATGGCTATCTCCGATTTGGATGTAGGCAGGGAAAATTTTCTGCTATGTTGACTTTTGTCCATAACCTACTTTTGCGAACTAGTCCCTGGTTTTTTGCCCGATCGGAACCAAACCAGTCTAGGACAATTCTCTGGACTCTCTAGATCAATAATTATCAAAAAAAAGTTGAACTTTGGCATTTGCGTGGCTGTAACAGGGTCATTTAGAAAAGGGGCGTGGCAAAATACGCTCAAAAGCCTATAAATCCCAAAGGAAAACTCAGAACTTCACCAAAATTGATGAGCATATGTGTCAGAACATGGTGAGGAAGCATGCAGAGTTTCATGGAGATCGGACCATAGGTGGCGCTATAACTGGCAAAAAGCCTTCATTCTTATTAGGGGTTCAAGCATGAAATGCTGAAACCCTATTGTAATTGTAAGGATTCGTAAAACGCATCGCGCAGGACAAACCGTAAGGCCTAGAGACTTGAAACCTGGCCAGATGGTAGGCCTCAATTTGGGGACAACCTATCAGAGTATGACCCCGATTGGCCCATAGGTGGCGCTACAGCAACCAAAAGTTCAAAATCGCTCATATCTCTTAGACCGTTTGTCCCAGGATCAAGTGTCTTATATCGTTGGAATCCTTGGCTCAAGGCGGACAAAATGGCTATCTCCGATTTGGATGTAGGCAGGGAAAATTTTCTGCTATGTTGACTTTTGTCCATAACCTACTTTTGCGAACTAGTCCCTGGTTTTTTGCCCGATCGGAACCAAACCAGTCTAGGACAATTCTCTGGACTCTCTAGATCAATAATTATCAAAAAAAAGTTGAACTTTGGCATTTGCGTGGCTGTAACAGGGTCATTTAGAAAAGGGGCGTGGCAAAATACGCTCAAAAGCCTATAAATCCCAAAGGAAAACTCAGAACTTCACCAAAATTGATGAGCATATGTGTCAGAACATGGTGAGGAAGCATGCAGAGTTTCATGGAGATCGGACCATAGGTGGCGCTATAACTGGCAAAAAGCCTTCATTCTTATTAGGGGTTCAAGCATGAAATGCTGAAACCCTATTGTAATTGTAAGGATTCGTAAAACGCATCGCGCAGGACAAACCGTAAGGCCTAGAGACTTGAAACCTGGCCAGATGGTAGGCCTCAATTTGGGGACAACCTATCAGAGTATGACCCCGATTGGCCCATAGGTGGCGCTACAGCAACCAAAAGTTCAAAATCGCTCATATCTCTTAGACCGTTTGTCCCAGGATCAAGTGTCTTATATCGTTGGAATCCTTGGCTCAAGGCGGACAAAATGGCTATCTCCGATTTGGATGTAGGCAGGGAAAATTTTCTGCTATGTTGACTTTTGTCCATAACCTACTTTTGCGAACTAGTCCCTGGTTTTTTGCCCGATCGGAACCAAACCAGTCTAGGACAATTCTCTGGACTCTCTAGATCAATAATTATCAAAAAAAAGTTGAACTTTGGCATTTGCGTGGCTGTAACAGGGTCATTTAGAAAAGGGGCGTGGCAAAATACGCTCAAAAGCCTATAAATCCCAAAGGAAAACTCAGAACTTCACCAAAATTGATGAGCATATGTGTCAGAACATGGTGAGGAAGCATGCAGAGTTTCATGGAGATCGGACCATAGGTGGCGCTATAACTGGCAAAAAGCCTTCATTCTTATTAGGGGTTCAAGCATGAAATGCTGAAACCCTATTGTAATTGTAAGGATTCGTAAAACGCATCGCGCAGGACAAACCGTAAGGCCTAGAGACTTGAAACCTGGCCAGATGGTAGGCCTCAATTTGGGGACAACCTATCAGAGTATGACCCCGATTGGCCCATAGGTGGCGCTACAGCAACCAAAAGTTCAAAATCGCTCATATCTCTTAGACCGTTTGTCCCAGGATCAAGTGTCTTATATCGTTGGAATCCTTGGCTCAAGGCGGACAAAATAGCTATCTCCGATTTGGATGTAGGCAGGGAAAATTTTCTGCTATGTTGACTTTTGTCCATAACCTACTTTTGCGAACTAGTCCCTGGTTTTTTGCCCGATCGGAACCAAACCAGTCTAGGACAATTCTCTGGACTCTCTAGATCAATAATTATCAAAAAAAAGTTGAACTTTGGCATTTGCGTGGCTGTAACAGGGTCATTTAGAAAAGGGGCGTGGCAAAATACGCTCAAAAGCCTATAAATCCCAAAGGAAAACTCAGAACTTCACCAAAATTGATGAGCATATGTGTCAGAACATGGTGAGGAAGCATGCAGAGTTTCATGGAGATCGGACCATAGGTGGCGCTATAACTGGCAAAAAGCCTTCATTCTTATTAGGGGTTCAAGCATGAAATGCTGAAACCCTATTGTAATTGTAAGGATTCGTAAAACGCATCGCGCAGGACAAACCGTAAGGCCTAGAGACTTGAAACCTGGCCAGATGGTAGGCCTCAATTTGGGGACAACCTATCAGAGTATGACCCCGATTGGCCCATAGGTGGCGCTACAGCAACCAAAAGTTCAAAATCGCTCATATCTCTTAGACCGTTTGTCCCAGGATCAAGTGTCTTATATCGTTGGAATCCTTGGCTCAAGGCGGACAAAATGGCTATCTCCGATTTGGATGTAGGCAGGGAAAATTTTCTGCTATGTTGACTTTTGTCCATAACCTACTTTTGCGAACTAGTCCCTGGTTTTTTGCCCGATCGGAACCAAACCAGTCTAGGACAATTCTCTGGACTCTCTAGATCAATAATTATCAAAAAAAAGTTGAACTTTGGCATTTGCGTGGCTGTAACAGGGTCATTTAGAAAAGGGGCGTGGCAAAATACGCTCAAAAGCCTATAAATCCCAAAGGAAAACTCAGAACTTCACCAAAATTGATGAGCATATGTGTCAGAACATGGTGAGGAAGCATGCAGAGTTTCATGGAGATCGGACCATAGGTGGCGCTATAACTGGCAAAAAGCCTTCATTCTTATTAGGGGTTCAAGCATGAAATGCTGAAACCCTATTGTAATTGTAAGGATTCGTAAAACGCATCGCGCAGGACAAACCGTAAGGCCTAGAGACTTGAAACCTGGCCAGATGGTAGGCCTCAATTTGGGGACAACCTATCAGAGTATGACCCCGATTGGCCCATAGGTGGCGCTACAGCAACCAAAAGTTCAAAATCGCTCATATCTCTTAGACCGTTTGTCCCAGGATCAAGTGTCTTATATCGTTGGAATCCTTGGCTCAAGGCGGACAAAATGGCTATCTCCGATTTGGATGTAGGCAGGGAAAATTTTCTGCTATGTTGACTTTTGTCCATAACCTACTTTTGCGAACTAGTCCCTGGTTTTTTGCCCGATCGGAACCAAACCAGTCTAGGACAATTCTCTGGACTCTCTAGATCAATAATTATCAAAAAAAAGTTGAACTTTGGCATTTGCGTGGCTGTAACAGGGTCATTTAGAAAAGGGGCGTGGCAAAATACGCTCAAAAGCCTATAAATCCCAAAGGAAAACTCAGAACTTCACCAAAATTGATGAGCATATGTGTCAGAACATGGTGAGGAAGCATGCAGAGTTTCATGGAGATCGGACCATAGGTGGCGCTATAACTGGCAAAAAGCCTTCATTCTTATTAGGGGTTCAAGCATGAAATGCTGAAACCCTATTGTAATTGTAAGGATTCGTAAAACGCATCGCGCAGGACAAACCGTAAGGCCTAGAGACTTGAAACCTGGCCAGATGGTAGGCCTCAATTTGGGGACAACCTATCAGAGTATGACCCCGATTGGCCCATAGGTGGCGCTACAGCAACCAAAAGTTCAAAATCGCTCATATCTCTTAGACCGTTTGTCCCAGGATCAAGTGTCTTATATCGTTGGAATCCTTGGCTCAAGGCGGACAAAATGGCTATCTCCGATTTGGATGTAGGCAGGGAAAATTTTCTGCTATGTTGACTTTTGTCCATAACCTACTTTTGCGAACTAGTCCCTGGTTTTTTGCCCGATCGGAACCAAACCAGTCTAGGACAATTCTCTGGACTCTCTAGATCAATAATTATCAAAAAAAAGTTGAACTTTGGCATTTGCGTGGCTGTAACAGGGTCATTTAGAAAAGGGGCGTGGCAAAATACGCTCAAAAGCCTATAAATCCCAAAGGAAAACTCAGAACTTCACCAAAATTGATGAGCATATGTGTCAGAACATGGTGAGGAAGCATGCAGAGTTTCATGGAGATCGGACCATAGGTGGCGCTATAACTGGCAAAAAGCCTTCATTCTTATTAGGGGTTCAAGCATGAAATGCTGAAACCCTATTGTAATTGTAAGGATTCGTAAAACGCATCGCGCAGGACAAACCGTAAGGCCTAGAGACTTGAAACCTGGCCAGATGGTAGGCCTCAATTTGGGGACAACCTATCAGAGTATGACCCCGATTGGCCCATAGGTGGCGCTACAGCAACCAAAAGTTCAAAATCGCTCATATCTCTTAGACCGTTTGTCCCAGGATCAAGTGTCTTATATCGTTGGAATCCTTGGCTCAAGGCGGACAAAATGGCTATCTCCGATTTGGATGTAGGCAGGGAAAATTTTCTGCTATGTTGACTTTTGTCCATAACCTACTTTTGCGAACTAGTCCCTGGTTTTTTGCCCGATCGGAACCAAACCAGTCTAGGACAATTCTCTGGACTCTCTAGATCAATAATTATCAAAAAAAAGTTGAACTTTGGCATTTGCGTGGCTGTAACAGGGTCATTTAGAAAAGGGGCGTGGCAAAATACGCTCAAAAGCCTATAAATCCCAAAGGAAAACTCAGAACTTCACCAAAATTGATGAGCATATGTGTCAGAACATGGTGAGGAAGCATGCAGAGTTTCATGGAGATCGGACCATAGGTGGCGCTATAACTGGCAAAAAGCCTTCATTCTTATTAGGGGTTCAAGCATGAAATGCTGAAACCCTATTGTAATTGTAAGGATTCGTAAAACGCATCGCGCAGGACAAACCGTAAGGCCTAGAGACTTGAAACCTGGCCAGATGGTAGGCCTCAATTTGGGGACAACCTATCAGAGTATGACCCCGATTGGCCCATAGGTGGCGCTACAGCAACCAAAAGTTCAAAATCGCTCATATCTCTTAGACCGTTTGTCCCAGGATCAAGTGTCTTATATCGTTGGAATCCTTGGCTCAAGGCGGACAAAATGGCTATCTCCGATTTGGATGTAGGCAGGGAAAATTTTCTGCTATGTTGACTTTTGTCCATAACCTACTTTTGCGAACTAGTCCCTGGTTTTTTGCCCGATCGGAACCAAACCAGTCTAGGACAATTCTCTGGACTCTCTAGATCAATAATTATCAAAAAAAAGTTGAACTTTGGCATTTGCGTGGCTGTAACAGGGTCATTTAGAAAAGGGGCGTGGCAAAATACGCTCAAAAGCCTATAAATCCCAAAGGAAAACTCAGAACTTCACCAAAATTGATGAGCATATGTGTCAGAACATGGTGAGGAAGCATGCAGAGTTTCATGGAGATCGGACCATAGGTGGCGCTATAACTGGCAAAAAGCCTTCATTCTTATTAGGGGTTCAAGCATGAAATGCTGAAACCCTATTGTAATTGTAAGGATTCGTAAAACGCATCGCGCAGGACAAACCGTAAGGCCTAGAGACTTGAAACCTGGCCAGATGGTAGGCCTCAATTTGGGGACAACCTATCAGAGTATGACCCCGATTGGCCCATAGGTGGCGCTACAGCAACCAAAAGTTCAAAATCGCTCATATCTCTTAGACCGTTTGTCCCAGGATCAAGTGTCTTATATCGTTGGAATCCTTGGCTCAAGGCGGACAAAATGGCTATCTCCGATTTGGATGTAGGCAGGGAAAATTTTCTGCTATGTTGACTTTTGTCCATAACCTACTTTTGCGAACTAGTCCCTGGTTTTTTGCCCGATCGGAACCAAACCAGTCTAGGACAATTCTCTGGACTCTCTAGATCAATAATTATCAAAAAAAAGTTGAACTTTGGCATTTGCGTGGCTGTAACAGGGTCATTTAGAAAAGGGGCGTGGCAAAATACGCTCAAAAGCCTATAAATCCCAAAGGAAAACTCAGAACTTCACCAAAATTGATGAGCATATGTGTCAGAACATGGTGAGGAAGCATGCAGAGTTTCATGGAGATCGGACCATAGGTGGCGCTATAACTGGCAAAAAGCCTTCATTCTTATTAGGGGTTCAAGCATGAAATGCTGAAACCCTATTGTAATTGTAAGGATTCGTAAAACGCATCGCGCAGGACAAACCGTAAGGCCTAGAGACTTGAAACCTGGCCAGATGGTAGGCCTCAATTTGGGGACAACCTATCAGAGTATGACCCCGATTGGCCCATAGGTGGCGCTACAGCAACCAAAAGTTCAAAATCGCTCATATCTCTTAGACCGTTTGTCCCAGGATCAAGTGTCTTATATCGTTGGAATCCTTGGCTCAAGGCGGACAAAATGGCTATCTCCGATTTGGATGTAGGCAGGGAAAATTTTCTGCTATGTTGACTTTTGTCCATAACCTACTTTTGCGAACTAGTCCCTGGTTTTTTGCCCGATCGGAACCAAACCAGTCTAGGACAATTCTCTGGACTCTCTAGATCAATAATTATCAAAAAAAAGTTGAACTTTGGCATTTGCGTGGCTGTAACAGGGTCATTTAGAAAAGGGGCGTGGCAAAATACGCTCAAAAGCCTATAAATCCCAAAGGAAAACTCAGAACTTCACCAAAATTGATGAGCATATGTGTCAGAACATGGTGAGGAAGCATGCAGAGTTTCATGGAGATCGGACCATAGGTGGCGCTATAACTGGCAAAAAGCCTTCATTCTTATTAGGGGTTCAAGCATGAAATGCTGAAACCCTATTGTAATTGTAAGGATTCGTAAAACGCATCGCGCAGGACAAACCGTAAGGCCTAGAGACTTGAAACCTGGCCAGATGGTAGGCCTCAATTTGGGGACAACCTATCAGAGTATGACCCCGATTGGCCCATAGGTGGCGCTACAGCAACCAAAAGTTCAAAATCGCTCATATCTCTTAGACCGTTTGTCCCAGGATCAAGTGTCTTATATCGTTGGAATCCTTGGCTCAAGGCGGACAAAATGGCTATCTCCGATTTGGATGTAGGCAGGGAAAATTTTCTGCTATGTTGACTTTTGTCCATAACCTACTTTTGCGAACTAGTCCCTGGTTTTTTGCCCGATCGGAACCAAACCAGTCTAGGACAATTCTCTGGACTCTCTAGATCAATAATTATCAAAAAAAAGTTGAACTTTGGCATTTGCGTGGCTGTAACAGGGTCATTTAGAAAAGGGGCGTGGCAAAATACGCTCAAAAGCCTATAAATCCCAAAGGAAAACTCAGAACTTCACCAAAATTGATGAGCATATGTGTCAGAACATGGTGAGGAAGCATGCAGAGTTTCATGGAGATCGGACCATAGGTGGCGCTATAACTGGCAAAAAGCCTTCATTCTTATTAGGGGTTCAAGCATGAAATGCTGAAACCCTATTGTAATTGTAAGGATTCGTAAAACGCATCGCGCAGGACAAACCGTAAGGCCTAGAGACTTGAAACCTGGCCAGATGGTAGGCCTCAATTTGGGGACAACCTATCAGAGTATGACCCCGATTGGCCCATAGGTGGCGCTACAGCAACCAAAAGTTCAAAATCGCTCATATCTCTTAGACCGTTTGTCCCAGGATCAAGTGTCTTATATCGTTGGAATCCTTGGCTCAAGGCGGACAAAATGGCTATCTCCGATTTGGATGTAGGCAGGGAAAATTTTCTGCTATGTTGACTTTTGTCCATAACCTACTTTTGCGAACTAGTCCCTGGTTTTTTGCCCGATCGGAACCAAACCAGTCTAGGACAATTCTCTGGACTCTCTAGATCAATAATTATCAAAAAAAAGTTGAACTTTGGCATTTGCGTGGCTGTAACAGGGTCATTTAGAAAAGGGGCGTGGCAAAATACGCTCAAAAGCCTATAAATCCCAAAGGAAAACTCAGAACTTCACCAAAATTGATGAGCATATGTGTCAGAACATGGTGAGGAAGCATGCAGAGTTTCATGGAGATCGGACCATAGGTGGCGCTATAACTGGCAAAAAGCCTTCATTCTTATTAGGGGTTCAAGCATGAAATGCTGAAACCCTATTGTAATTGTAAGGATTCGTAAAACGCATCGCGCAGGACAAACCGTAAGGCCTAGAGACTTGAAACCTGGCCAGATGGTAGGCCTCAATTTGGGGACAACCTATCAGAGTATGACCCCGATTGGCCCATAGGTGGCGCTACAGCAACCAAAAGTTCAAAATCGCTCATATCTCTTAGACCGTTTGTCCCAGGATCAAGTGTCTTATATCGTTGGAATCCTTGGCTCAAGGCGGACAAAATGGCTATCTCCGATTTGCTCGCCCTTCAGGCACCAATTTTGAGTAAATTGCATTTTTTTGAAAAACCTATTTTTGCGAACTTCTCCTAGGTTTTTTGCCCGATCGGAACCAAACCACTGCAAGAATATTCTCTGGAGGCTGACAATCAGTAATCATCCCAAAAATTCAAAATTTCAATTAACGGTCGATAAGGGGAACCAAAATATTTGATGGCACCAGGGCCACTTTTACTAAAACGGTTATAAATTGTGAACAGAAAGAGATTTTTTTGCTAAACTTGGGATACATCTTCCTGAGCTCAATCTGAGATCACTTGAAAAAAATGCCAACAATTGTCCACTTGGTGGCACTATAAAACGGTTATAACTTGTGAACGGAAAGAGATATTTTTGCAAAACTTGGGACACATGTTCATGAGCTCATTCTGAGGTCACGTGAAAAAAATCATGACAATTGGCCACTTGGTGGCACTATAAAATGGTTATAACTTGTGAGCGGAAAGAGATATTTTCGCTAAACTTGGGACACGTTCATAAGCTCAATCTGAGTTGACATGAAAAAAATCGTGACAATTGGCCACTTGGTGGCGCTATAACAGTGAAAAAAATCATAACAATTGCTATAAGCGCACCCAACTGTTAGTCTACTGAAAATTTGGCACGCAGTGTCTTTGTCCAGGGTGCCATGATAGTCTATGAGAACATTGGTGTATCTCAAAAAACTCAGTATACGTCATTGGCACAATGCCTTGAAGGAGCCTTAGAAGTTTCAAGCCAGTGTTTTTTCACAGGAGTGACCTCCTAAGACTCCTGAATCCTTGCCGAGTCCAACAATACCAAACATGACAGGTTTCGCCCATAGACTGTAAAAAATATGGACAAAGCGTCTGTGACGTCACCCATAGACTTTCTGCAGAACGGTTTTGAAGCCTTTTATGGGGGGTATGGGCGGCGCCATCTTGGAAAATCTTGGGAAATCCTAACCCCGCCCACCTTCTGACGCAGCGCGCGTCACTCAGCTCGCTCTGCTACTCCGGTTATCTCTGTGTATATTTTAGGCAACGAAATATGTTATAAAACACCATACTAACTCTTTTCGTTTTCATTTAAAGAAATCTTAATATTATAGCCACACAAATGTGGTTCAGGCAACGCGTATTGATTATATTCACTGCACATAGTTTGCATATTTATAAAAAAAAATAAATATAAAACACAAACCTGCCTCTTTTCGTTTTAAATATAATATAAAAATATGAAACATTTTAATATGGTCCAGGCAATATGTGCATTTGTACTAAACAACAGATTTTGCAGTAAACAACATATAGATCATCTTCGTTGTGTTAAAATTTAAAATGACAAAACTCAACCCAGTCTCTTTTTGTTAAATTTCAGTTGTGTCAATATTAGCCATTATAAAAGTATAAGTAAAAGGTATAAGAAGCTATACAAATAAAGCAAACAATTCAGTCAAACACACAAAGTCAGCGCTCGATCTAGTCTAACAATACAACAGTAAAGTTAAATAGTTTATAAAGTTATGAAACTTCCCCTCAGCAAAAACGATTGGCCAGGGAACAAATTATAGTTTCACGAAACCAAAAATCGCCCGTTGGATATAGACAAGATGAATTATATCTCATGTTTAACCACTACAGAGACCCCAGGGTCAGCGGCGAACGACTAGCCGAGGAAAAGCTGTTCCAGGCAGGGTACATGCGCCGAGCGCCCGGTCATCATCGCTGGATCTCACAACTGGATAAAATTTTCATAAATCTTTAAATAAACCACAGATTTGAGCTTTAAACAACTACATTCTCGCCTGAAAAACTCTTAAAACTACATTTCATGATACAGAAACCGTAGTATTATATTTCAACTGTGTTAAAAAATGGCGCTTCTTATGTTGTCATTCACCTTGGCGCAGCCTAAGCTGTCAATCAAGCTGTCAATCAAAGTTAACCACGCCCTTATTTGTCATACATTTTATATCTAAATACTATCTAAACTAACGAGTTAGAAAAAAATTCACTACCCTCGCCATTGTCAGGCACTCGGAACCTATCGAAAAATACAATAAAAGTCCATGGGACCAACCTGTAAAAACATGAATTTATGCTGTGAAAACGGACATTTTAACATGGGGGCTATGGACATTTGCTCCCTTTTGGGACCTTCCCCTAGCAGATTTTCGATGTATTGCAGTTTTTCGCACTTCCGGGTAGGCTTCATTTTTCAGATGAGAATGTTGCCCCTTGGTTTCGCCTTATGGTTTTTGTAAGTGTCATTTAGAGCTTTAAAAAATTGTGGTTATCTTCAAAGCCGTTAGTCCGATCAAGACAAAAAAAAAAAAAAAAAGCTAAACAATAACACCAAAATGTTAAAATTATGATAGGGACTGACAAAAAAAATAATTATATCCAATCAATTTCACCCATGGATCATTTTGATGCTCTCACATGTTTGAAACGAACAATTGATGGATTGTGATGAAATTTGTTTTAAATTGGGACTGGCGAATCCCTGTCCGTAGAGCTAGTAAGTCCCGCCCATCCGTAAAACCCCACTGGACCTCTAGGTTGAAAAATCGTCAATGCAAGTGAATGTAAGAAAATAATTCTTTTCCGGTCCAGTTTGAATTGTGCCATGAATGTGAACATACGTTGTCTGTGAATTTTTTATATAATTTTTCATGTTACGAGTTTGACAGTATATTGTATGATTCTTTGGCTAGCAGTTGTGGAAAAGACATAATGAGAAAGACTACATGTCGCCTATGTGACGTCACCCGATAACACATTTTTCCTTCCACTTGTCAAATCACGGTGCTAATGCTGCGATAATCTATGGAGACAGATCGAGATGCCTGTGTGTTTTGTACCCAAATGTCACCATTCAAACCAAATGGGTTGTTCTTTCTTCAGATTCCCGTCTGATGTAAAAACTAGTTGTAGTCCACAAAGTGCTCTCACACAAAGTCTAACCGTATCAAACTTCTACCCGCTAAATTGTAGCATTCTTCACACGAAAAATTATATTAAAAATTCACAGACAACATATGTTCACATTCATGCCAAAATTCAAACGAGACCAGAAAATAATTATTTTCTCACATTCACTTGCATTGACGATTTTTCAACCTAGAGGTCCAGTGGGGTTAGCGGAAGGGGCGGGACTTACCAGCTCTATACTGTCAATGACCGTTTGCAAAGACCCGCCCACTTTAGTTACTGTTGCTATGTCTGACAAGCGACGCCACTCTCACACCACACCAAGTTCTCACGCAGTGAAAAATACACTGCGGATCAGAGAGGATACTGCGCGCTGACAGACAAGTACTTTTGATATGAAACAAAGTCTCACCTTTCAAATGTAGTCATTTTTTAGAGACATTTAAACAATAAATACCGTTTTGTGACTCTTTAATGTGTCTGACAGATCGCTGTAGACTCGAGGCTCAGTTAAAGCTGCTCGTGAACCGATCATCTCTTCCTTCTAGTTAATTTATAGCATTAAAATAAACATAAATGAACATATAAGGAATGTTGTTTTAAAGTGCTATGACGTCAGTACACTTTGTTTTTCAAATTGAAATCCTCCAATGTTAATCTACTAACTCTCCTGACTGCTTTGTTGGACAAAATGGCGGATTATGATTAGTCAGATCGCCTGTCATTCAAACTCCATGCGAAGGGTCAATTGAGAATGCCCATGCTCACAATCCTGATCTAATCGACAACTTTGCAGTTGCACATAGGAAAGCCCGGAAAATCCCACTATAATGTAAGAGAGCATCTTTTTTATGTATTTGGACCTAGGCCTAACAATGTGTTATCGTGCGCTGACACCATGTTTTTTTTTTTGTTTTTTTTTTTTTTTTTGAGGCTACTCCTGATTTTGTTAGTCATCTCATCTCTTATATGCTGTGTATGATCATATCCTGCCCTATTCATGGTAGCCTACTTGCAGACATTGCGTCATCAATATCATTAATTGCGTCATCATACTTAAGGGCCCAGTGTTGACTGGTTACGCCACTGAATATAATTGTCTAAACTCCTTATCAAAATTACATATTTACAACAAATTTGACACATATATATGGGCACACTTTGAGTACTACTAATAAAAGTGGTGGAGATCAGGCAAGACTGTAAGAAGACTCAGGCAAAAAGGTGCTATAACTGTAAAAACGCTTTAAAACCATTTATTTCCTATGGTAAACTGCATGTATTGGCTGTAAATTGACTTTTTCATCTATGATGACAGTTGTTAAATGCTTGCTAAATAAAACTTAATGTCTTTTGATGCTTGTGAGCTTAAAGGCCTTAAAGGCCTTAAATGCTTGAACCCCGATAAATGCTGCTTGCAGCTTTAATTATTATTATTATTATTATTCCGCCGTAAAACGCATCGTGCAGCCCAAACCGTAAGAGCTGGAACTTTGAAACTTTGCCAGATGGTAGTACAAAAATCGAGGAAAGGTTCAGAGATTATGACCCCGATTGGCCCATAGGTGGCGCTATAACAACCAAAAGCGCGAAACTGCTCATAACTCCTAGACCGTATGTCGTAGACTCAAGTGTCTTATATCATTGGAAAGCTGGACGCCTGACAAACAAAACGTATATCTCCGATTTCATTTCCGCCATGATAGATTTTCCGCCATTTTGAATTTTGTCAAAAACCTACTTTTGCGAACTAGTCCCTGGTTTTTTACCCGATTGGAACCAAACCAGTGCAGAAATGTTCTCTGGAGACTGAATATCAATAATTATCGAAAAAAAGTTGAAATTTCGATTCACGGTCGCTAAGGGGCGCCAAAACGTACGTTGTGGGAGGGGCCTATTTTACTAAAATGGCTATAACTCCCGAAGTAAATGAGGTATCTTCACCAAACTTGGTACACATGTGTATGAGTGCAATCTGGGGTCACAGTAAAAAAATCGCGACGATTGGCCTCATGGTGGCGCTATAACATGAAAAAAACATAAATCAGGCTATAACCACCTGACCGTTAGTCCGATTGACTTGAAAATTGGTATGCAGTGTCTTGGTCCAAGGTGCCATGTATGTGTATGAGGACATTGGCGTATCTCAAAAAACATGGCCGCCATCGGCCAATGAAGTTTGAGCACCTATTAGACAAGGTTAACGGAGGCCGATCGAAATGAAACTCAATGGGCATGTTCGGCTCATGGCCCTAGAGGTCTGTAAGAATTTTAAAAGAAATCGGCCACTAGTTGGCGCTAACGAGTTTTACGGCTCTGTAATCACGTGGTGTTACAAATATCCACACAATATGCATATCATTTGATAGATCTCCTCATCCTGATCAACTTTGCCTCAAGAACCATTGCTGTCAATCAAACTGTTCATTAATTATTTACGAATATGTTAAAAACCTACTTTTGCGAACTAGTCCTAGGATTTTTGCCCGATCGGAACCAGACCAGTCTAGGACAATTCTCTGGACTCTCTAGATCAATAATTATCAAAAAAAAGTTGAACTTTTGCATTTGGATGGCTGTAATAGGGTAATTTATAAAATGGGCGTGGCAAAATACACTCAAAAGCCTATAAATCATAAATGAAAACTCAGAACTTCACAAAAGTTGGTGAGCATATGTGACATACCATCATTAACAAGCATGCACAATTTTATGGAGATCGGACCAAAGGTGGCGCTATAACAGTTAAAAGGCTTTTAAACCATATGTTTCCTATGGTAAACTGCCTGTATTGGCTGTAAATGGTCTTTTCCATCTCTGATCATATAATTTTCATATCATAATGTTCAAAACTAGTGCAATACAATTCTCTGGACTCACTAGATCAATAATTGTCAGAAAAAGTTGAACTACTTCATTTGGATAGCTATAATAGGTTTACTTCAAAATGTGGCCTTTACCAAGTGTCCCCGAAAGCCTATATCTCTTTAATCAATGCTCAGACCTTCTTAAAAACAAGTCAGAACGTGTGAAATATCACCCTGAACAAGGATGAAAAATTTCAGACAGATCGGACAAAATTTGCCTCTATAACAGTTAAAAAGGTGAAAATGATATGAATTAATGGCATGTTAAGCCAATAAGTGGTATTTTACTGCCCCCTGCTGTTTAAAATAGTCATTTTGTCATATTGGTATTGGTATTAGCCATAGTAAATCATGATAAACTATGGTAAATCATGCTACAATGTGTTATATCATGTTAAATCATGCTAGAACATGGTCTTTCCCATCTATGATGTCAATGATTGAAAAAACAACAACAACAACATTTGCCTGTGTGTGTGTGTGTGTGTGTGTGTGTGTGTGTGTGTGTGTGTGTGTGTGTGTGTGTGTGTGTGTGTGTGTGTGTGTGTGTGTGTGGTACAAATATAACAGATTTTATTTTCCAACATGAAAACAAACATAACAGAGTGCTAGTGCACAAACAATAACCTACAATGATAATGGGTGAGAGGGGAACTTAAATACACAGATCAAGACAAGGACAACAGGTGACGGTTATGATGATGAGGAGCAGGTGATGATGATGATGAGGGTGATGAGGAGCAGGTGCAGGTGATGACGACAGATGGTGAATGTGATGAAGACAGAAGGTGAATATGATGAAGGTGAATGTGACACTAATATCACTGAAACATTTGTGTGTGTGTGTGTGTGTGTGTGTGTGTGTGTGTGTGTGTGTGTGTGTGTGTGTGTGTGTGTGTGTGTGTGTGTGTGTGTGTGTGTGTGTGTGTGTAAAATGCATTATGGAGTTAAAATGGAAAAACTGGTTTGTTTTAGTGCAGAAAATGGTGAAAATCAAGAAGTTTAAAGTGAAAGTGTGCCAATATGTGGTCTTCTACTGCTCTCTGCTGGCCATTCTACTTATTAATGAAGTCTACTCACATATGCTTTTACATTCTTTAGACACTAAAAATCACTTATATAACAATAAGACACTAAAAAATCACTTATATAACAATTACTATTGTAGCACAATCATGCTAGAATCATAATAAATAATACTAGAATGTGGTAAATTGTTGTGGGAGGAGCCTATTTTACTAAAATGGCTATAAGTCAAGAAGTAAATGAGATAGCTTCACCAAACTCAGTACACATGTGTATGGGTTCAATTTGAGGTCACAGTAAACAATTTTATGGAGATCGGACCATAGGTGGCGCTATAACTGTTAAAAAGCTTTAAAACCATATATTTAATATGGTACATTGCCTGTATTGGCTGTAAATGGTCTTTTTCATCTATTATGTCAGTGGTTAGATGCTTGCTAAATAAAACTAATAACTTTTGATGCTTTTGTGCTTAAAGGCCTTAACTGCTTGAACCCCGATAAATGCTGCTTGCAGCTTTAATTATTATTATTATTATTATTATTATTCTGCCGTAAAACGCATCGTGCAGCCCAAACCGTAAGGGCTAGAGCTTTGAAACTTTGCCATATGGTAGTACAAAAATCGAGGAGAGGTTATCAAATTATGACCCCGATTGGCCCATAGGTGGCGCTATAGCAACCAAAAGCGCGAAACTGCTCATAACTCCTAGACCGTAAGTCATAGACTCAAGTGTCTTATATCATTGGAAAGCTGGACGCCTGACGAACAAAACGTATATCTCCGATTTTATTTCCGCCATGATAGATTTTCCGCCATTTTGAATTTTGTCGAAAATCTACTTTTGCGAACTAGTCCCTGGTTTTTTGCCCGATCGGAACCAAACCAGTGCAGAAATGTTCTCTGGAGTCTGAATATCAATAATTATCAAAAAAAAGTTGAAATTTCGATTCACGGTCGCTAGGGGGTGCAAAATTAACGTTGTGGGAGGAGCCTATTTTACTAAAATGGCTATAACTCCAGAAGTAAAAGAGGTATTTTAACCAAACCTGGTACACATGTGTAAGACGTCAATATGAGGTCACGGTAAAAAAATCGCGGCGATTGGTCACATGGTGGCGCTATAACATGAAAAAAACATTTTTTTTTTTATTTATTTTATTTAGCACAAACAAGAACAGAGTAAAAACAAATAGCTATTTAAACAATTCATATGAATTATGCAGGAGAGGTACGAAACCCCCAAGGGCTTATAATAAGACCTCCCCTCTGGTTTTTCCAGTTAATACCACACCAAATTATTATAATAAATAACAACAATCATCACAATAATGGCAGACAATTTAAGACACCACACATATAGAAAATTTTAACAATCATACAAGTGTCTTTTCATTCTTGACTTAAATACTGACAATGATGAGCTGGTTTTAATAAAACCGGGAATAGTATTCCAAAGTGACGGTCCTCTGTATTTTAAGAAAAATTGACCAAGAGTTGTATGATAATAGGGAAGATGAACATTCATTGCTTGTCGAGTTGAATATGAATGCACATCACAGTTAATTAAAAAATAGTTTTTAAACACTTTTGGGAGGCTTTGATTTTGAGCCATATATTTATACATAAAGATACATGTTTGATAGATATTTATGCTGAAAATAGATAAAATATTTAATTGCTTAAACAGAGGAGCCGATGGTTCACACCGATTTGACACTGTTGCCAATCTAACAAACTTTTTTTGGATCAAAAGGATTTTTTGAAGAGAAGAAGGGTAATTACTGGCCCAAACAATGTTACAGTAAGAGATGTAAGGATATAATAGACTATAATAAAGAGTTAAAAGACAGGATTGATTTACCAGTGAACAAACTTTTCTAATGATGCCAAGTGACTTCATGATTTTTACACACACATAATCAATGTGGTTTTTCCATGAAAGTTTTTCATCTAATAATACCCCTAAAAATTTTATTACTGTAACTTGGTTGATTTCAGTGTTATTAATAAATAATTTAGCATCTTCTTTTAAATACCTTTTATTTTTATTCCTGAAAACTATATAATTAGATTTTTCTATATTTAGTGAAAGTTTGTTCATCTGAAACCACTTTGCGATATACAGTAGAACATCATTAGCTTCATTCATCAAGGAATCAAAGTTTGCATGTGATATGACAACAGTAGTATCATCTGCAAATAGAATGGGCAATGCAGATTCACACATCCAAGCTAGGTCATTTATATAAATGAGAAACAGGAGTGGCCCAAGAATAGATCCCTGAGGTACACCACAACATAATTTAATTCTCTTGGAGGTACTGCCATTTATAAATACATATTGCTCTCTGTTAATCAAATAATCCTTAAGCCATTTGAGTACAACATCCCGAAACCCATAACGGGAAAGTTTGGAAATCAGAATTTCATAATCAACTGTATCAAAAGCCTTTGACAGGTCTAAAAATATACCAACTGCAAACATGTTGTTATCCAGTGCTACAGAAATTTTGTCTATGAGTTGTAACAGAGCCATATATGTTGAGTGTTGCTGTCGAAATCCATATTGATGTTTATAAAGGATCTCATTGTTATTCAGATGTTTTAGCATTCTTACATATACAAGCTTTTCCAAAACTTTGGAGAAACAAGGTAAAATGGAGATCGGCCTATAGTTATTGAAGAGGCTAGGATCGCCTGTCTTAAATAAAGGTATAACCTTTCCAATCTTCAAATCTTTTGGGACTACCCCACTTTTTAGAGAAAGCATAAGTACATGAGTTAATGGCTCACTAATTATTAATGCCACTTTTTTAAAAAGTTTTACTCTAATTTCATCATGACCTGCTGCAGTGTCATTCAGGTTTTTTATAATATCAAACACTTCTCTAGATGTCGGAGGATCAAAATTACCTATTGCAGGAAAGCAACCTATAATTGAATCGGTTGGACAATCATCTGTATAAACGATTTTTTCAGCAAGACGCCTACCAACATTGGCAAAGAAATCATTAAATCCATTTGCTATATCAAAAGGGTTGACAAAAGAAATACCATCTTTAGTAAAATTTGTTGGAATTTTAACAGAGCCTTTTTTTTTGTTAAGTAATTCATTAATGATATTCCATGTAGATTTTATATTACTAGCAGACTCTTTAAGTTGATATGAATAATAATTTTTCTTAGCTATACGAAGTAGGTGAGTAAATTTATTTTTATATTGTTTGTATGTATCACAATTATATGGAGTTGGATTTTTAAGAAATTTTCTATATAATTTGTTTTTCTTTAGTGAGGACTTCAATAATCCTGAGGAGAACCATGGCTTAGTTTTATTTAACTTGCCTTTATACTTAACTAGCGGAAAACACTCATGAAATATAGAATTAAATGTTTGAAAAAATAACTGGTAAGCCAATTCAGCCTCATGTTGAATATAAATATCATCCCATGTTGTGTGCTCAATCATGGATTTAAAACGATCTATATTCATTTCACTAAATTTTCGATAGCTTGGTTTATCTGCATACATTCTTGAGCTACGACTAATTCCTAAATTCAAATTAAATATGGGGAAGTGGTCTGAAATGTCCGTACACAATATTCCTGAATTAGATTCATAATCAAAAGAGTTTGTGAAAATATTATCAATCAGGGTGGCAGTTTTGTTTGTCACCCTGGTTGGTTTACATATAAGAGGATGAAAATAGGATGAAAACAATACATTTAAAAAATCAGCTGTTGAAGCATGGCTTTCACTTTGAAAAAGATTGATATTAAAATCACCAAGTAGAAAACATAGTTTACCTTCATCATTAATAACATCCAAAGCAGCAGAAAGTGCAACATTGAAACAATTAACATTACTGTCAGGTGGGCGGTATATACATCCAATAATAACATTTCTTCCGCCAAACTGAGAGCAAGAGAGTATTTCCAAGAACACAGATTCGACATTACTTTCATCAGAGTTTAGCGTAAGATCCTTCCTTAATATGAACTGAAAATCATTGTGCACAAAAATAACGACTCCACCTCCCACCTTTTCCTTTCTATATGAATGAACAGAATTATATTGAGACATGTTGTAAAAATCTATTGTATCATCCTTGACCCATGTTTCTGATAAAGCAATAACAGAAAATGTGTGATTTAATACAGACAAAAAATGAATTAACTGATCGTTATTTTTAGGTAAACTACGTATATTAAGGTGAAATGTAGAAAAAATTTCAGACTTGGACCTACTTATAAAATTACCAGATAAACTGTTAAACTCATTTTCACTATAATAATTACAGGGACGAGATTTATTGTGTGCATAATTTAAGTAAAAATGCGTGTCTGGATCACATGAATCAATATTATCCATGTACTTAAATTCATTTAGCTGGTATGGATTGAAAACCCGATCAGAACAATTATACTCAACATCTACATTACTCCCGATTTTTTATATTTTCTTCAGAATTTTTCATTGTTATTGACAATGGGTACCCAAGTAGTCAACATTAAATTATTGACTCACTTTTTTAGTCTTTTCAGACCGTCCTCTGTCTTTGGGAGGTAGGCTGAATGATAAGTTTGTCGTATCGTAAGAATGCTATCTCCCCTCGCTCTCTTGCGGCCTTCATAGCTGGGATGAGTTCTTTGCGTTTTTTCCGAACGGCATCTGAATAGTCCTCATTAATATACACATTCGTTCCTTTTAGATCTTTTGCTTTCTCCATTACCATAACTTTATCTTTAAATCTAAGGAACTTTGCGACAATCGGCCTGGCTCTCTCTCCCATTGATCGCCCGGTTCGATGCACCCGTTCCAACTCAATCCCCGTGATATTGAGCTTTTCAGAGAGTAGCTTCCGTATCTTAGCTTCTGAGTCAGCCCAGCTCTCATACCCAGACTCTTGGATCCCGTCAATCACTATGTTGTTTCGTCGGGACTGACCTTCCAAGTAGTCCATCCTGGGCAAAACGGAGTTGATATTTTCACGAGTCATTGTTATATCTGAAGCAAGATTTGAGAGCTTCGTGGAGGATTGCTTATTTTTAGCACTTAGCTCATCCACCTCTTTTTGCGTGTAGTGGAGGCTTTCGCGCAATCCACTTATTTCCCTGGAAAGTTCATCAAGTCTTTTGTTATGTCCCTCAATCATTATTGACAGAAAGTTCTTGTAGCTTCGCTCCTGCTGCTCCAGCAGCTCTCTATAAAATATTTTCTGCTGTTCCATCAGTTCACGCACCTGGGTTTGAGACACATAATCGTCATCTCCACTTCTCCCTTTCGGTGGCATGATGCACGCAGCGCAGTATGCAGTGTCTTGGTCCAAGGTGCCATGTATGTCTATGAGGACATTGGTGTATCTCAAAAAACATGGCCGCCATCGGCCAATGAAGTTTGAGCACCTATTAGACAAGGTTAACGGAGGCCTATCGGAACGAAACTCGGTGGGCATGTTCGACTCATGGCCCTAGAGGTCTGTAAGAATTTTAAAAGAAATCGGCCACTAGTTGGCGCTAACGAGTTTTATGGCTCTGTAATCACGTGGTGTTACACTTATTGTCACAAAATGCATACCATTTGATAGATCTCCTCTTGTTGAACAACTTTGCCTCAAGAACCATTGCTGTCAATCAAACCGTTCATTAAATATTCGTAATTATGTTAAAAACCTACTTTTGCGAACTAGTCCTAGGTTTTTCGCCCGATCAGAACCAAACGAGTCTAGGACAATTCTATGGACTCTCAAGATCAATAATTATCAAAAAAAAGTTGAACTTTTGCATTTTTCGCATGGGTATATTGGGTCATAAAGAAAATGGGCGTGGCAAAATGCACTCAAAAGCCTATAAATCCTAAACGAAAACTCAGAACTTCACGAAAATTGGTGAGCTTATGTGCCATAACATCATTAACAAGCATGCAAAATTTCATGGAGATCGGACTATAGATGGTGCTATAACTGTTAAAAAGCTTTAAAAAACACATATTTCCTATGGTAAATTGCCTGTATTGGCTGTAAATGGACTTTTCCATCTATTATTTCAGTGGTTAAAAGCTTTCTAAATAAATCTTAATGTCTTAAATGCTTATGTGCCTAAAGGCCTTAAATGCTTGAACCCCGATAAATGCTGCTTGCAGCTTTAATTATTATTAGGGGTTCAAGCACGAAGTGCTGAAACCCTATTGTAATTGTGCTGATTTTTATTATTATTAGGGGTTCAAGCACGAAGTGCTGAAACCCTATTGTAATTGTGCTGATTTTTATTATTAGGGGTTCAAGCACGAAGTGCTGAAACCCTATTGTAATTGTACTGATTTTTATTATTAGGGGTTCAAGCACGAAGTGCTGAAACCCTATTGTAATTGTGCTGATTTTTAGGGGTTCAAGCACGAAGTGCTGAAACCCTATTGTAATTGTGCTGATTTTTATTAGGGGTTCAAGCACGAAGTGCTGAAACCCTATTGTAATTGTGCTGATTTTTATTATTATTATTATTATTATTATTCTGCCGTAAAACGCATCGTGCAGCCCAAACCGTAAGGGCTAGAGCTTTGAAACTTTGCCATATGGTAGTACAAAAATCGAGGAGAGGTTATCAAATTATGACCCCGATTGGCCCATAGGTGGCGCTATAGCAACCAAAAGCGCGAAACTGCTCATAACTCCTAGACCGTAAGTCATAGACTCAAGTGTCTTATATCATTGGAAAGCTGGACGCCTGACGAACAAAACGTATATCTCCGATTTTATTTCCGCCATGATAGATTTTCCGCCATTTTGAATTTTGTCGAAAATCTACTTTTGCGAACTAGTCCCTGGTTTTTTGCCCGATCGGAACCAAACCAGTGCAGAATTGTTCTCTGGAGTCTGAATATCAATAATTATCAAAAAAAAGTTGAAATTTCGATTCACGGTCGCTAGGGGGTGCAAAATTAACGTTGTGGGAGGAGCCTATTTTACTAAAATGGCTATAACTCCAGAAGTAAAAGAGGTATTTTAACCAAACCTGGTACACATGTGTAAGACGTCAATATGAGGTCACGGTAAAAAAATCGCGGCGATTGGTCACATGGTGGCGCTATAACATGAAAAAAACATAAAACAGGCTATAACCACCTGACCGTTAGTCCGATTGACTTGAAAATTGGTATGCAGTGTCTTGGTCCAAGGTGCCATGTATGTCTATGAGGACATTGGTGTATCTCAAAAAACATGGCCGCCATCGGCCAATGAAGTTTGAGCACCTATTAGACAAGGTTAACGGAGGCCTATCGGAACGAAACTCGGTGGGCATGTTCGACTCATGGCCCTAGAGGTCTGTAAGAATTTTAAAAGAAATCGGCCACTAGTTGGCGCTAACGAGTTTTATGGCTCTGTAATCACGTGGTGTTACACTTATTGTCACAAAATGCATACCATTTGATAGATCTCCTCTTGTTGAACAACTTTGCCTCAAGAACCATTGCTGTCAATCAAACCGTTCATTAAATATTCGTAATTATGTTAAAAACCTACTTTTGCGAACTAGTCCTAGGTTTTTCGCCCGATCAGAACCAAACGAGTCTAGGACAATTCTATGGACTCTCAAGATCAATAATTATCAAAAAAAAGTTGAACTTTTGCATTTTTCGCATGGGTATATTGGGTCATAAAGAAAATGGGCGTGGCAAAATGCACTCAAAAGCCTATAAATCCTAAACAAAAACTCAGAACTTCACGAAAATTGGTGAGCTTATGTGCCATAACATCATTAACAAGCATGCAAAATTTCATGGAGATCGGACTATAGATGGTGCTATAACTGTTAAAAAGCTTTAAAAAACACATATTTCCTATGGTAAATTGCCTGTATTGGCTGTAAATGGACTTTTCCATCTATTATTTCAGTGGTTAAAAGCTTTCTAAATAAATCTTAATGTCTTAAATGCTTATGTGCCTAAAGGCCTTAAATGCTTGAACCCCGATAAATGCTGCTTGTTATTATTAGGGGTTCAAGCACGAAGTGCTGAAACCCTATTGTAATTGTGCTGATTTTTAGGGGTTCAAGCACGAAGTGCTGAAACCCTATTGTAATTGTCCTGATTTTTATTATTATTTTTCTTCTGCCGTAAAACGCATCGTGCAGCCCAAACCGTAAGAGCTGGAACCTTGAAACTTTGCCAGATGGTAGTACAAAAATCGAGGAGAGGTTATCAAATTATGACCCCGATTGGCCCATAGGTGGCGCTATAGCAACCAAAAGCGCGAAACTGCTCAGAACTCCTAGACCGTATGTCGTAGACTCAAGTGTCTTATATCATTGGAAAGCTGGACGCCTGACGAACAAAACGTATATCTCCGATTTCATTTCCGCCATGATAGATTTTCCGCCATTTTGAATTTTGTCAAAAACCTACTTTTGCGAACTAGTCCCTGGTTTTTCGCCCGATCGGAACCAAACCAGTGCAGAAATGTTCTCTAGAAACTGAAGATCAATAATTATCGAAAAAAAGTCGAAATTTCGATTCACGGACGCTAAGGGGCGTCAAAACGTACGTTGTGGGAGGGGCCTATTTTACTAAAATGGCTATAACTCCAGAAGTAAATGAGGTATCTTCACCAAACTCGGTACACACATGTATGAGCTCAATATGAGGTAACAGTAAAAAAATCGCGGCGATTTGCCACATGGTGGCGCTATAATATGAAAAAAACATAAAACAGGCTTTAACCACCTGACCGTTAGTCCGATTGACTTGAAAATTGGTATGCAGTGTCTTGGTCCAAGGTGTCATGTATGTGTATGAGGACATTGGCGTATCTAAAAAAACATGGCCGCCATCGACCAATGAAGTTTGAGCACCTATTAGACAAGGTTAACGGAGGCTGATCGGAACGAAACTCGGTGGGCATGTTCTACTCATGGCCCTAGAGGTCTGTAAGAATTTTAAAAGAAATCGGCCACTAGTTGGCGCTAACGAGTTTTATGGCTCTGTAATCACGTGTTGTTACACTTATTGTCACAAAATGCATACCATTTGATAGATCTCCTCTTGTTGAACAACTTTGCCTCAAGAACCATTGCTGTCAATCAAACCGTTCATTAAATATTCGTAATTATGTTAAAAACCTACTTTTGCGAACTAGTCCTAGGTTTTTCGCCCGATCGGAACCAAAACAGTCTAGGACAATTCTATGGACTCTCTAGGTCAATAATTATCAAAAAAAAGTTGAACTTTTGCATTTTTCGCATGGCTAACAGGGTCATTTAGAAAATGGGCGTGGTAAAATGCACTCAAAAGCCTATAAATCCTAAACAAAAACTCAGAACTTCACGAAAATTGATGAGCATATGTGTCATAACCTGCTTAAGAAGCATGGAAAATTTTATGGAGAGCGGACCATAGTTGGCGCTATAACTGTTCAAACGCTTTAAAACCATATATTTCCTATGGTAAATTGCCTGTATTTGCTGTAAATGGTGTCTTCTATCATATAATGTTCATATCATAATGTTCAAAACCAGTGCAGCACAATTCTCTGAACTCTCTAGATCAATAATTATCAGAAAAAAAGTTTAACTTCTTCAAAAGGTGATTTTATATGAATATAATGACATATTAAGCCAATAAGTGGTATTTTACTGCCCCCTGCTGTCATTTCATCATACTACTCCCTAATATTGTTATAAAATTCATATTTAGACTTTATAAAATCATTATTTTAACATTTACAATCACATTTTGTCAAAACTCATCTATTGAGTATTACTATTGACAATTGTGTTACACTGAGATATGGAAATGGACGAAAGTAAATGAATGAAATGAAACGAAAGTATAACGGCATTTAAGCCACGCCCCCGAATACAAATTCATTCATAACTCGAAAACGGAAAGTCGTTGCGCGCTCAAATTTTGATGGTGAGGACCTCTCCGGGCTCTTGATCGAAACGTGTCGTCGCGGGCCTCGGGAGCGCGCCCCCCGCGCATCGCGAATCCGCGGGACCCCCGATTTTGAACGGCCATTACTCCCGACCCAGACCACCGCGAACATTGTGTGAGAGCTCGTTGGAAAGGGCGCGTCCTTGGCTAGCTTCGATTCAAATGTGGTGTTATTTGCCCTGGGCATTCCAGAGATAATAGCCCGAACAGATATGCCTTATAACAGTCATAACTCCCAGCCCCAATCGCCCAAAAACACCTTGATGGTCTCATTCAACAGGGCTCCTCAAGCACTATCTATGCTCTGAGTTTCAGAATTTTTCGCCTTTTGGTTCCTGAGATATAAGTAAAAAAAAACAAATTCCCATTCATTCATTCAAACACTTCAACTGTAAAATGTAAGCTATAATACCACTGTTGTCCACTAGAGGGAGCAGCAGGATTACGCATGATCTTTTAATTCGCTTCAGTATTGGGAAATAAACAAATGCTTTAAGAAGCAATCTTTTTTATTATGATGTTTTTTTTTTATTATGATATTTGTATATATTTTATTTTTTTATTATGATTATGAACGGTTTGATTGACATTAGTGATTCTTGAGGCAAAGTTGTTCAAGATGAGGAGATTAAGATATTTTCACAATATCACATCCTAAAAACATTGAAAACATATTTGTCTTGTGTGTGTGTGTGTGTGTGTGTGTGTGTGTGTGTGTGTGTGTGTGTGTGTGTGTGTGTGTGTGTGTGTGTGTGTGTGTGTGGATGTGTTTGTGTGTGTGTCTGTGTGTGTAAGCATGCTAAATGGAAAGAACATGGAGAAACTGCTTTGTTTTACTGGTGGATAAAAAAAGTCTTTCAAATGAAAGTGAGTCAATTAGTGGTCTTCTACTGCCCTCTGCAGGACATTCTACTTAATAAAATATTTTCATCTGTGCTTTTGCATTAGTTTTTGGACTATATCAAATTACTTGCATGAAAATCACCTATTATAACACAGTCATGTTTTGTCAAAGTTTATCACTTCATTTTTACTGAGCTCTCAGTTTGAACAATTCTGCCTCTCAGTGATTAATTTGAAATCTGAAAATGGTGTTATACAGAGGAGATTTGCAATTATCATTTTGTTACCTATCTTTTATTTTAAATATCTCCATCTACAACAAAATGTGTGTGCATGTGTGTGTTCAAGCATGGTTAGTGTATTAAGTATTATTGTTTAAGTATTATTGTTTTCATTTACATTTTAACCACCAGAAGAAGAACACTCATTGGTTCATTCTGCTCACTAAAATATTATTTTTCATTTTTTTTTTTTCATTTGAAATATTGTTTAAACTTAATAAAATCATTAAAATAACATTTCAAATCATATTTTGTCTGTTTATAAATCCCACAGACTCACACTGGCTGCAATACTAATGTTTTTGTAAAACACAGACCTGATAGTCTAATCTGTGTGTATTGTGCATATATTATTGATATTATTACTATTGCAAATCATGTTATTGTAACTCATATCTTAATAGAATATTATTTGTAATTTTAATTCTTTATTTCTTAATTGTTTTTTTATGATTACTACAGATATTATCACCAAAGATATCAACTAAACCTTCACTTTTAGTATTGACACGCTGCACACACAGCACAATCACACACTCACTAATGCATTCAAATAAATGTAATCTTACTGTGCTACTTTATTTGTACATGATTAGAATGAACAGAAATCTAAGAATATTTTTCTTCTTTTGTTAAAGCCATTTCAGACTCCAAGTAAGCATTATATTACTAATCATCTATTTTACAGGTGCCATACAATTGAAAACTGTATTTATCTTGGCATAGTTGAATGATAAGAGTTCTGGACATGGAACTGACATACCGTGAGCCTCAAACACCATTGTTTCCTCCTTCATGTGTAAATCTCCTGTTTGCAAAAGACAGCTGAAAAATGAGTGAATCCCACCATAACACCGACTGTGACGTTGGAGTCAGGATCATTAATATTTATACCCCCCAAATTTGCATTTTCCAGTCCATGTTCTAGGCCAGGCAGTGTTAATGTGGACCTGCACAGCCGAATCATCAGAAGATCTGCAGGTATTGTGAAGAAGCGAGCAAGGACAATAGTGAAAATGGCAGATCATGGATATAAATGTTATGTCTGAGGCTGTGCTGTGGATTTGAGAACTTTTCATTCCCTTCCCACAAAAGAGAACTGTCAACAGGCATGGTTGATGTTTACAACAGGATAAACTCACCATTTTAATTCAAAGCTGTTAGTTTGCTCTTAACGGAGGCCGATCGGAACGAAACTCGGTGGGCATGTTCGACTCGTGGTCCTAGAGGTCTGTAAGAATTTTGAAAAATCAGCCACTAGTTGACGCTAACAGGTTTTACGGCTATGTAATCACGTGATGCATATCATTTGATAGATCTCCTCATACTGAACAACTTTGCCTCAAGAACTACTGCTGTCAATCAATTTGTTCATTAAATACTTGCGATTATGTTAAAAACCTACTTTTGCGAACTAGTCCTAGGTTTTTCGCCCGATCGGAAATATACCAGTGCAGTACAATTCTCTGGAAGCTCTAGATTATTAATTATATAAAAAACTTTAACTTTACCCATTGGGTAGCCATAACAGGATCATTTAGAAAATGGGTATGGCAAAAAACACTCAAAAGCCTGTAAATCCTAAACAAAAACTCAGACAACTCACTAAACTGCCTTATGTGCTTAAAGACCCTAAATGCTTGAACCCCGCTAAATGCTGCTTGCAGCTTTAATTATTATTATTATTATTATTATTCTGCCGTAAAACGCATCGTGCAGCCCAAACCGTAAGAGCTGGAACTTTGAAACTTTGACAGATGGTAGTACAAAAATCGAGGAAAGGTTCAGAGATTATGACCCCGATTGGCCCATAGGTGGCGCTATAACAACCAAAAGCGCGAAACTGCTCATAACTCCTAGACCGTATGGCGTAGACTCAAGTGTCTTATATCATTGGAAAGCTGGATGCCTGACGAACAAAACGTATATCTCCGATTTTATTTCCGCCATGATAGATTTTCCGCCATTTTGAATTTTGTCAAAAATCTACTTTTGCGAACTAGTCCCTGGTTTTTTGCCCGATTGGAACCAAACTAGTGCAGAAATGTTCTCTGGAGACTGAATATCAATAATTATCGAAAAAAAGTGGAAATTTCGATTCACGGTCGCTAAGGGGCGCCAAAACGTACGTTGTGGGAGGGGCCTATTTTACTAAAATGGCTATAACTCCCGATGTAAATGAGGTATCTTCACCAAACTTGGTACACATGTGTATGAGCTTACTCTGGGGTCACAGTAAAAAAATCGCGACGATTGGCCTCATGGTGGCGCTATAAAATGAAAAAAACATAAAACAGGCTATAACCACCTGACCGTTAGTCCGATTGACTTGAAAATTGGTATGCAGTGTCTTGGTCCAAGGTGCCATGTATGTGTATGAGGACATTGGCGTATCTCAAAAAACATGGCCGCCATCGGCCAACGAAGTTTGAGCACCTATTAGACAAGGTTAACGGAGGCCGATCGGAACGAAACTCAATGGGCATGTTCGGCTCATGGCCCTAAAGGTCTGTAAGAATTTTGAAAGAAATCGGCCACTAGTTGGCGCTAACGAGTTTTACGGCTCTGTAATCACGTGGTGTTACAAATATCCACACAATATGCATATCATTTGATAGATCTCCTCATCCTGAACAACTTTGCCTCAAGAACCATTGCTGTCAATCAAACTGTTCATTAATTATTCATTAATATGTTAAAAACCTACTTTTGCGAACTAGTCCTAGGTTTTTTGCCCGATCGGAACCAGACCAGTGTAGGACAATTCTCTGGACTCTCTAGATCAATAATTATCAAAAAAAAGTTGAACTTTTGCATTTGGATGGCTGTAATAGGGTCATTTATAAAACGGGCGTGTCAAAATACATTAAAAAGCCTATAAATCCTAAATAAAAACTCAGAACTTCACAAAAATTGGTCAGCATATGTGACATAACATCATTAACAAGCATGAAAAATTCTATGGAGATCGGACGATAGTTGGCGCTATAACTGTTAAAACGCTTTAAAACCATATATTTCCTATGGTAAATTGCCTGTATTTGCTGTAAATGATGTCTTCTATCTTTTATCATATAATGTTCATATCATAATGTTCAAAACCAGTGCAGCACAATTCTCTGAACTCTCTAGATCAATAATTATCAGAAAAAAAGTTTAACTTCTTCAAAAGGTGATTTTATATGAATATAATGACATATTAAGCCAATAAGTGGTATTTTACTGCCCCCTGCTGTCATTTCATCATACTACTCCCTAATATTGTTATAAAATTCATATTTAGACTTTTTAAAATCATTATTTTAACATTTACAATCACATTTTGTCAAAACTCATCTATTGAGTATTACTATTGACAATTGTGTTACACTGAGATATGGAAATGGACGAAAGTAAATGAATGAAATGAAACGAAAGTATAACGGCATTTAAGCCACGCCCCCGAATACAAATCCATTCATAACTCGAAAACGGAAAGTCGTTGCGCGCTCAAATTTTGATGGTGAGGACCTCTCCGGGCTCTTGATCGAAACGTGTCGTCGCGGGCCTCGGGAGCGCGCCCCCCGCGCATCGCGAATCCGCGGGACCCCCGATTTTGAACGGCCATTACTCCCGACCCAGACCACCCCGAACATTGTGTGAGAGCTCGTTGGAAAGGGCGCGTCCTTGGCTAGCTTCGATTCAAATGTGGTGTTATTTGCCCTGGGCATTCCAGAGATAATAGCCCGAACAGATATGCCTTATAACAGTCATAACTCCCAGCCCCAATCGCCCAAAAACACATTGATGGTCTCATTCAACAGGGCTCCTCAAGCACTATCTATGCTCTGAGTTTCAGAATTTTTCGCCTTTTGGTTCCTGAGATATAAGTAAAAAAACAAATTCCCATTCATTCAAACACTTCAACTGTAAAATGTAAGCTATAATACCACTGTTGTCCACTAGAGGGAGCAGCAGGATTACGCATGATCTTTTAATTCGCTTCAGTATTGGAAATAAACAAATGCTTTAAGAAGCAATCTTTTTTATTATGATGTTTTTTTTATTATTATGATATTTGTATATATTTTATTTTTTTTTATTATGATTATGAACGGTTTGATTGACATTAGTGATTCTTGAGGCAAAGTTGTTCAAGATGAGGAGATGAAGATATTTTCACAATATCACATCCTAAAAACATTGAAAACATATTTGTCTTTGTGTGTGTGTGTGTGTGTGTGTGTGTGTGTGTGTGTGTGTGTGTGTGTGTGTGTGTGTGTGTGGGTTTGTGTGTGTGTCTGTGTGTGTGTAAGCATGCTTAATGGAAAGAACATGAAGAAACTGCTTTGTTTTACTGGTGGATAAAAAAGTATTTCAAATGAAAGTGAGTCAATTAGTGGTCTTCTACTGCCCTCTGCAGGACATTCTACTTAATAAAATATTTTCATCTGTGCTTTTGCATTAGTTTTTGGACTATATCAAATTACTTGCATGAAAATCACCTATTATAACACAGTCATGTTTTGTCAAAGTTTATCACTTCATTTTTACTGAGCTCTCAGTTTGAACAATTCTGCCTCTCAGTGATTAATTTGAAATCTGAAAATGGTGTTATACAGAGGAGATTTGCAATTATCATTTTGTTACCTATCTTTTATTTTAAATATCTCCATCTACAACAAAATGTGTGTGCATGTGTGTGTTCAAGCATGGTTAGTGTATTAAGTATTATTGTTTAAGTATTATTGTTTTCATTTACATTTTAACCACCAGAAGAAGAACACTCATTGGTTCATTCTGCTCACTAAAATATTATTTTTAATTTTTTTTTCCATTTGAAATATTGTTTAAACTTAATAAAATCATTAAAATAACATTTCAAATCATATTTTGTCTGTTTATAAATCCCACAGACTCACATTGGCTGCAATACTAATGTTTTTGTAAAACACAGACCTGATAGTCTAATCTGTGTGTATTGTGCATATATTATTGATATTATTACTATTGCAAATCATGTTATTGTAACTCATATCTTAATAGAATATTATTTGTAATTTTAATTCTTTATTTCTTAAGTGTTTTTTTTTATGATTACTACAGATATTATCACCAAAGATATCAACTACACCTTCACTTTTAGTATTGACACGCTGCACACACAGCACAATCACACACTCACTAATGCATTCAAATAAATGTAATCTTACTGTGCTACTTTATTTGTACATGATTAGAATGAACAGAAATCTAAGACTATTTTTCTTCTTTTGTTAAAGCCATTTCAGACTCCAAGTAAGCATTATATTACTAATCATCTATTTTACAGGTGCCATACAATTGAAAACTGTATTTATCTTGGCATAGTTGAATGATAAGAGTTCTGGACATGGAACTGACATACCGTGAGCCTCAAACACCATTGTTTCCTCCTTCTTGTGTAAATCTCCTGTTTGCAAAAGACCGCTGAAAAATGAGTGAATCCCACCATAACACCGACTGTGACGTTGGAGTCAGGATCATTAATATTTATACCCCCCAAATTTGCATTTTCCAGTCCATGTTCTAGGCCAGGCAGTGTTAATGTGGACCTGCACAGCCGAATCATCAGAAGATCTGCAGGTATTGTGAAGAAGCAAGCAAGGACAATAGTGAAAATGGCAGATCATGGATATAAATGTTATGTCTGAGGCTGTGCTGTGGATTTGAGAACTTTTCATTCCCTTCCCACAAAACTGTCAACAGGCATGGTTGATGTTTACAACAGGATACCTCACCATTTTAATTCAAAGCTGTTAGTTTGCTCTTAACGGAGGCCGATCAGAACGAAACTCGATGGGCATGTTCGACTCGTGGCCCTAGAGGTCTGTAAGAATTTTGAAAAATCAGCCACTAGTTGACGCTAACAGGTTTTACGGCTATGTAATCACGTGATGCATATCATTTGATAGATCTCCTCATACTGAACAACTTTGCCTCAAGAACTACTGCTGTCAATCAATTTGTTCATTAAATACTTGCTATTATGTTAAAAACCTACTTTTGCGAACTAGTCCTAGGTTTTTCGCCCGATCGGAAATATACCAGTGCAGTACAATTCTCTGGAAGCTCTAGATTATTAATTATATAAAAAACTTTAACTTTACCCATTGGGTAGCCATAACAGGATCATTTAGAAAATGGGTATGGCAAAAAACACTCAAAAGCCTGTAAATCCTAAACAAAAACTCAGACAACTCACTAGACTGCCTTATGTGCTTAAAGACCCTAAATGCTTGAACCCCGCTAAATGCTGCTTGCAGCTTTAATTATTAGGGGTTCAAGCACGAAGTGCTGAAACCCTATTGTAATTGTGCTGATTTTTATTATTATTATTATTATTATTATTCTGCCGTAAAACGCATCGTGCAGCCCAAACCGTAAGGGCTAGAGCTTTGAAACTTTGCCATATGGTAGTACAAAAATCGAGGAGAGGTTATCAAATTATGACCCCGATTGGCCCATAGGTGGCGCTATAGCAACCAAAAGCGCGAAACTGCTCATAACTCCTAGACCGTAAGTCATAGACTCAAGTGTCTTATATCATTGGAAAGCTGGACGCCTGACGAACAAAACGTATATCTCCGAATTTATTTCCGCCATGATAGATTTTCCGCCATTTTGAATTTTGTCGAAAATCTACTTTTGCGAACTAGTCCCTGGTTTTTTGCCCGATCGGAACCAAACCAGTGCAGAATTGTTCTCTGGAGTCTGAATATCAATAATTATCAAAAAAAAGTTGAAATTTCGATTCACGGTCGCTAGGGGGTGCAAAATTAACGTTGTGGGAGGAGCCTATTTTACTAAAATGGCTATAACTCCAGAAGTAAAAGAGGTATTTTAACCAAACCTGGTACACATGTGTAAGACGTCAATATGAGGTCACGGTAAAAAAATCGCGGCGATTGGTCACATGGTGGCGCTATAACATGAAAAAAACATAAAACAGGCTATAACCACCTGACCGTTAGTCCGATTGACTTGAAAATTGGTATGCAGTGTCTTGGTCCAAGGTGCCATGTATGTCTATGAGGACATTGGTGTATCTCAAAAAACATGGCCGCCATCGGCCAATGAAGTTTGAGCACCTATTAGACAAGGTTAACGGAGGCCTATTGGAACGAAACTCGGTGGGCATGTTCGACTCATGGCCCTAGAGGTCTGTAAGAATTTTAAAAGAAATCGGCCACTAGTTGGCGCTAACGAGTTTTATGGCTCTGTAATCACGTGGTGTTACACTTATTGTCACAAAATGCATACCATTTGATAGATCTCCTCTTGTTGAACAACTTTGCCTCAAGAACCATTGCTGTCAATCAAACCGTTCATTAAATATTCGTAATTATGTTAAAAACCTACTTTTGCGAACTAGTCCTAGGTTTTTCGCCCGATCAGAACCAAACGAGTCTAGGACAATTCTATGGACTCTCAAGATCAATAATTATCAAAAAAAAGTTGAACTTTTGCATTTTTCGCATGGGTATATTGGGTCATAAAGAAAATGGGCGTGGCAAAATGCACTCAGAAGCCTATAAATCCTAAACGAAAACTCAGAACTTCACGAAAATGGGTGAGCATATGTGCCATAACATTCTAAACAAGCATGCAAAATTTCATGTAGATCGGACCATAGGTGGCGCTATAACTGGCAAAAAGGTTTGAAAACTACATATTTCCTATGGTAAATTGCCTATATTGGCTGTAAATGGATTTTTCCATCTATCTATAATTTCAGTGGTTAAAAGCTTGTTAAATAAAACGTAATGTCTTAAATGCTTATGTGCTTAAAGGCCTTAAATGCTTGAACCCCGATAAATGCTGCTTGCAGCTTTAATTATTATTATTATTATTATTATTCTGCCGTAAAACGCATCGTGCAGCCCAAACCGTAAGAGCTGGAACTTTGAAACTTTGACAGATGGTAGTACAAAAATCGAGGAAAGGTTCAGAGATTATGACCCCGATTGGCCCATAGGTGGCGCTATAACAACCAAAAGCGCGAAACTGCTCATAACTCCTAGACCGTATGGCGTAGACTCAAGTGTCTTATATCATTGGAAAGCTGGACGCCTGACGAACAAAACGTATATCTCCGATTTCATTTCCGCCATGATAGATTTTCCGCCATTTTGAATTTTGTCAAAAATCTACTTTTGCGAACTAGTCCCTGGTTTTTTGCCCGATTGGAACCAAACTAGTGCAGAAATGTTCTCTGGAGACTGAATATCAATAATTATCGAAAAAAAGTGGAAATTTCGATTCACGGTCGCTAAGGGGCGCCAAAACGTACGTTGTGGGAGGGGCCTATTTTACTAAAATGGCTATAACTCCCGATGTAAATGAGGTATCTTCACCAAACTTGGTACACATGTGTATGAGCTTACTCTGGGGTCACAGTAAAAAAATCGCGACGATTGGCCTCATGGTGGCGCTATAAAATGAAAAAAACATAAAACAGGCTATAACCACCTGACCGTTAGTCCGATTGACTTGAAAATTGGTATGCAGTGTCTTGGTCCAAGGTGCCATGTATGTGTATGAGGACATTGACGTATCTCAAAAAACATGGCCGCCATCGGCCAACGAAGTTTGAGCACCTATTAGACAAGGTTAACGGAGGCCGATCGGAACGAAACTCAATGGGCATGTTCGGCTCATGGCCCTAAAGGTCTGTAAGAATTTTGAAAGAAATCGGCCACTAGTTGGCGCTAACGAGTTTTACGGCTCTGTAATCACGTGGTGTTACAAATATCCACACAATATGCATATCATTTGATAGATCTCCTCATCCTGAACAACTTTGCCTCAAGAACCATTGCTGTCAATCAAACTGTTCATTAATTATTCATTAATATGTTAAAAACCTACTTTTGCGAACTAGTCCTAGGTTTTTTGCCCGATCGGAACCAGACCAGTGTAGGACAATTCTCTGGACTCTCTAGATCAATAATTATCAAAAAAAAGTTGAACTTTTGCATTTGGATGGCTGTAATAGGGTCATTTATAAAACGGGCGTGTCAAAATACATTAAAAAGCCTATAAATCCTAAATAAAAACTCAGAACTTCACAAAAATTGGTCAGCATATGTGACATAACATCATTAACAAGCATGAAAAATTCTATGGAGATCGGACGATAGTTGGCGCTATAACTGTTAAAACGCTTTAAAACCATATATTTCCTATGGTAAATTGCCTGTATTTGCTGTAAATGATGTCTTCTATCTTTTATCATATAATGTTCATATCATAATGTTCAAAACCAGTGCAGCACAATTCTCTGAACTCTCTAGATCAATAATTATCAGAAAAAAAGTTTAACTTCTTCAAAAGGTGATTTTATATGAATATAATGACATATTAAGCCAATAAGTGGTATTTTACTGCCCCCTGCTGTCATTTCATCATACTACTCCCTAATATTGTTATAAAATTCATATTTAGACTTTTTAAAATCATTATTTTAACATTTACAATCACATTTTGTCAAAACTCATCTATTGAGTATTACTATTGACAATTGTGTTACACTGAGATATGGAAATGGACGAAAGTAAATGAATGAAATGAAACGAAAGTATAACGGCATTTAAGCCACGCCCCCGAATACAAATCCATTCATAACTCGAAAACGGAAAGTCGTTGCGCGCTCAAATTTTGATGGTGAGGACCTCTCCGGGCTCTTGATCGAAACGTGTCGTCGCGGGCCTCGGGAGCGCGCCCCCCGCGCATCGCGAATCCGCGGGACCCCCGATTTTGAACGGCCATTACTCCCGACCCAGACCACCCCGAACATTGTGTGAGAGCTCGTTGGAAAGGGCGCGTCCTTGGCTAGCTTCGATTCAAATGTGGTGTTATTTGCCCTGGGCATTCCAGAGATAATAGCCCGAACAGATATGCCTTATAACAGTCATAACTCCCAGCCCCAATCGCCCAAAAACACATTGATGGTCTCATTCAACAGGGCTCCTCAAGCACTATCTATGCTCTGAGTTTCAGAATTTTTCGCCTTTTGGTTCCTGAGATATAAGTAAAAAAACAAATTCCCATTCATTCAAACACTTCAACTGTAAAATGTAAGCTATAATACCACTGTTGTCCACTAGAGGGAGCAGCAGGATTACGCATGATCTTTTAATTCGCTTCAGTATTGGAAATAAACAAATGCTTTAAGAAGCAATCTTTTTTATTATGATGTTTTTTTTATTATTATGATATTTGTATATATTTTATTTTTTTTATTATGATTATGAACAGTTTGATTGACATTAGTGATTCTTGAGGCAAAGTTGTTCAAGATGAGGAGATGAAGATATTTTCACAATATCACATCCTAAAAACATTGAAAACATATTTGTCTTTGTGTGTGTGTGTGTGTGTGTGTGTGTGTGTGTGTGTGTGTGTGTGGGTTTGTGTGTGTGTCTGTGTGTGTGTGTAAGCATGCTTAATGGAAAGAACATGAAGAAACTGCTTTGTTTTACTGGTGGATAAAAAAGTCTTTCAAATGAAAGTGAGTCAATTAGTGGTCTTCTACTGCCCTCTGCAGGACATTCTACTTAAAATATTTTCATCTGTGCTTTTGCATTAGTTTTTGGACTATATCAAATTACTTGCATGAAAATCACCTATTATAACACAGTCATGTTTTGTCAAAGTTTATCACTTCATTTTTACTGAGCTCTCAGTTTGAACAATTCTGCCTCTCAGTGATTAATTTGAAATCTGAAAATGGTGTTATACAGAGGAGATTTGCAATTATCATTTTGTTACCTATCTTTTATTTTAAATATCTCCATCTACAACAAAATGTGTGTGCATGTGTGTGTTCAAGCATGGTTAGTGTATTAAGTATTATTGTTTAAGTATTATTGTTTTCATTTACATTTTAACCACCAGAAGAAGAACACTCATTGGTTCATTCTGCTCACTAAAATATTATTTTTAATTTTTTTTTCCATTTGAAATATTGTTTAAACTTAATAAAATCATTAAAATAACATTTCAAATCATATTTTGTCTGTTTATAAATCCCACAGACTCACACTGGCTGCAATACTAATGTTTTTGTAAAACACAGACCTGATAGTCTAATCTGTGTGTATTGTGCATATATTATTGATATTATTACTATTGCAAATCATGTTATTGTAACTCATATCTTAATAGAATATTATTTGTAATTTTAATTCTTTATTTCTTAAGTGTTTTTTTTTATGATTACTACAGATATTATCACCAAAGATATCAACTACACCTTCACTTTTAGTATTGACACGCTGCACACACAGCACAATCACACACTCACTAATGCATTCAAATAAATGTAATCTTACTGTGCTACTTTATTTGTACATGATTAGAATGAACAGAAATCTAAGAATATTTTTCTTCTTTTGTTAAAGCCATTTCAGACTCCAAGTAAGCATTATATTACTAATCATCTATTTTAAAGGTGCCATACAATTGAAAACTGTATTTATCTTGGCATAGTTGAATGATAAGAGTTCTGGACATGGAACTGACATACCGTGAGCCTCAAACACCATTGTTTCCTCCTTCATGTGTAAATCTCCTGTTTGCAAAAGACCGCTGAAAAATGAGTGAATCCCACCATAACACCGACTGTGACGTTGGAGTCAGGATCATTAATATTTATACCCCCCAAATTTGCATTTTCCAGTCCATGTTCTAGGCCAGGCAGTGTTAATGTGGACCTGCACAGCCGAATCATCAGAAGATCTGCAGGTATTGTGAAGAAGCAAGCAAGGACAATAGTGAAAATGGCAGATCATGGACATAAATGTTATGTCTGAGGCTGTGCTGCGGATTTGAGAACTTTTCATTCCCTTCCCACAAAAGAGAACTGTCAACAGGCATGGTTGATGTTTACAACAGGATACCTCACCATTTTAATTCAAAGCTGTTAGTTTGCTCTTAACGGAGGCCGATCAGAACGAAACTCGGTGGGCATGTTCGACTCGTGGCCCTAGAGGTCTGTAAGAATTTTGAAAAATCAGCCACTAGTTGACGCTAACAGGTTTTACGGCTATGTAATCACGTGATGCATATCATTTGATAGATCTCCTCATACTGAACAACTTTGCCTCAAGAACTACTGCTGTCAATCAATTTGTTCATTAAATACTTGCGATTATGTTAAAAACCTACTTTTGCAAACTAGTCCTAGGTTTTTCGCCCGATCGGAAATATACCAGTGCAGTACAATTCTCTGGAAGCTCTAGATTATTAATTATATAAAAAACTTTAACTTTACCCATTGGGTAGCCATAACAGGATCATTTAGAAAATGGGTATGGCAAAAAACACTCAAAAGCCTGTAAATCCTAAACAAAAACTCAGACAACTCACTAAACTGCCTTATGTGCTTAAAGACCCTAAATGCTTGAACCCCGCTAAATGCTGCTTGCAGCTTTAATTATTATTATTATTATTATTCTGCCGTAAAACGCATCGTGCAGCCCAAACCGTAAGGGCTAGAGCTTTGAAACTTTGCCAGATGGTAGTACAAAAATCGAGGAGAGGTTATCAAATTATGACCTCGATTGGCCCATAGGTGGCGCTATAACAACCAAAAGCGCGAAAGTGGTCATAACTCCTGGACCGTATGTCGTAGACACAAGTGTCTTATATCATTGGAAAGCTGGTCGTCTGACGAACAAAACGTATATCTCCGATTTCATTTCCGTCATGATAGATTTTCCGCCATTTTGAATTTTGTCGAAAACCTACTTTTGCGAACTAGTCCCTGGTTTTTTGCTCGATCGGAACCAAACCAGTGCAGAATTGTTCTCTGGAGACTGAAGATCAATAATTATCGAAAAAAAGTTGAAATTTCGATTCAGGGTCGCTAGGGGGCGCAAAATTAACGTTGTGGGCGGAGCCTATTTTACTAAAATGGCTATAACTCCAGAAGTAAATGAGGTATTTTCAACAAACTTGGTACACATATGTAAGAGGTCAATCTGAGGACACGGTAAAAAAATCGCGGCGATTGGCCACATGGTGGCGCTATAACATGAAAAAAACATAAAACAGGCTATAACCACCTGACCGTTAGTCCGATTGACTTGAAAATTGGTATGCAGTGTCTTGGTCCAAGGTGCCATGTATGTCTATGAGGACATTGGTGTATCTCAAAAAACATGGCCGCCATTGGCCAATGAAGTTGAGCACCTATTAGACAAGGTTAACGGAGGCCGATCGGAACGAAACTCGGTGGGCATGTTCGACTCATGGCCCTAGAGGTCTGTAAGAATTTTGAAAGAAATCGGCCACTAGTTGGCGCTAACGAGTTTTATGGCTCTGTAATCACGTGGTGTTAGATATATTGTCACAAAATGCATATCATTTGATAGATCTGCTCATGCTGAACAACTTTGCCTCTAGAACCATTGCTGTCAATCAAACCGTTCATTAAATATTCATGAATATGTTAAAAACCTACTTTTGCGAACTAGTCCCTGGTTTTTTGCCCGATCGGAACCAGACCAGTCTAGGACAATTCTATGGACTCTCTAGATCAATAATTATCAAAAAAAAGTTGAACTTTTGTATTTGTATGGCTGTAATAGGGTCATTTATAAAATGGGTGTGGCAAAATACACTCAAAAGCCTATAAATCCTAAATGAAAACTCAGAACTTCACAAAAATTGGTGAGCATATGTGTCATAACATCACAAACAAGCTTGCAAAATTTTATGGAGATTGGACAATAGTTGGCGCTATAACTGTTAAAAAGCTTTAAAACCATATATTTCCTATGGTAAACTGCCTGTATTGGCTGTAAATGGTCTTTTCCATGTCTGATCATATAATTTTCATATCATAATGTTCAAAACTAGTGCAATACAATTCTCTGGACTCACTAGATCAATAATTGTCAGAAAAAGTTGAACTACTTCATTTGGATAGCTATAATAGGTTCACTTCAAAATCTGGCCTTTACCAAGTGTCCCCGAAAGCCTATATCTCTTTAATCAATGCTCAGACCTTCTTAAAAACAAGTCAGAACGTGTGAAATATCACCCTGAACAAGCATGAAAATTTTCAGACAGATCGGACAAAATTTGCCTCTATAACAGTTAAAAAGGTGAAAATGATATGATTTAATGGCATGTTAAGCCAATAAGTGGTATTTTACTGCCCCCTGCTGTTTAAAATAGTCATTTTCTCATATTGGTATTGGTATCAGCCATGGTAAATCATGATAAATGATGGTGTGTGTGTGTGTGTGTGTGTGTGTGTGTGTGTGTGTGTGTGTGTGTGTGTGTGTGTGTGTGTGTGTGTGTGTGTGTGTGTGTGTGTGTGGTACAAATATAACAAAGGTTTTATTTTCCAACATGAAAACAAACATAACAGAGTGCTAGTGCACAAACAATAACCGACAATGATAATGGATGAGAGGGGAACTTAAATACACAGATCAAGACAAGGACAACAGGTGACGGTTATGATGATGAGGAGCAGGTGATGATGAGGAGGGTGATGAGGAGCAGGTGCAGGTGATGACGACAGATGGTGAATGTGATGAAGACAGAAGGTGAATGTGATGAAGGTGAATGTGACACCAATATCACTGAAACATTTGTGTGTGTGTGTGTGTGTGTGTGTGTGTGTGTGTGTGTGTGTGTGTGTGTGTAGCATTATTGTGTGTAGCATATGTAGCAATTATGCATTATTGAGTTAACATGGAAACACTGGTTTGCTTTAGTGCAGAAAACTGGTCAAAATCATGAGGTTTAAAGTGAAAGTGAGCCAATAAGTGGTCTTCTACTGCCCTCTGCTGGCCATTCTACTTATTAATTAAATTTTTCCACATGTGCTTGCATTTATACTTGAATACACACTAAAAATCACTTATATAGCAATAACTATTATAACACAATCATATTTTGTCAGTGTTAATCACTTTATTTGCACTGACACTTCAAATAATTGCTAGTAATGTGGTAAATCATGGTAAATCATGGTTAACTATGCTCTGTGTGTGTGTGTGTGTGTGTGTGTGTGTGTGTGTGTGTGTGTGTGTGTGTGTGTGTAAGCATGCATTGAGTTAACATGGATAAACTGGTTTGCTTTAGTGCAGAAAACTGGTTTAAAGTGAAAGTGAGCCAATAAGTGGTCTTCTACTGCCCTCTGCTGGCCATTCTACTTATTAATGAAATATTTCAACATGTGCTTGCATTCATACTTGAATACACACAAAAAAAATCACTTATATAGCAATAACTATTATAACACAATCATATTTTGTCAGTGTTAATCACTTTATTTGCACTGACACTTCAAATAATTGCTAGTAATGTGATAAATCAGGCTAGAAACATGGTAAATCAAAGTAAATAATACTAGATTGTCGTTTATCTCCTGTTAAATAATACTAGAACGTGGTATATCATGGTAAATCATGGTTAACTATGCTGTGTGTGTATGTGTGTGTGTGTGTGTGTGTGTATGTGTGTGTGTGTGTGTGTGTGTGTGTGTGTGTGTGTGTGTGTGTGTGTGTGTGTGTGTGTGTGTGTGTGTGTGTGTGTGTGTGTGTGTGTGTGTGTGTGTTTGTGTGTGTGTGTGTGTGTGTGTGTGTGTGTGTGTGTGTGTGTGTGTGTGTGTAAGCATGCATTGAGTTAACATGGAAAAACTGGTTTGCTTTAGTGCAGAAAACTGGTTTAAAGTGAAAGTGAGCCAATAAGTGGTCTTCTACTGCCCTCTGCTGGCCATTCTACTTAATAATGAAATATTTTACATGTGCTTTTGCATTCATACTTGGACACACACTAAAAATCACGTATATAACTAACTATTATAACACAATAATATTTTGTCAGTGTTCATCACCTCATTTGCACTGACACTTCACATATTTGCTAGTAATGTGGTTAATCATGCTAGAAACATTGTAAATCATAGTAAATAATACTGAAATGAGGTGTATCAAGGTAAATCATGCTAGAATCCTAATAAATCATTCTGGAACATGGTATATGATAGTAAATCATGCTAGAATCATATTAAATAATTCTAGAATGTGGCAAATCGTTGTGGGAGGAGCCTATTTTACTCAAATGGCTATAACTCAAGAAGTAAATGAGATATCTTCACCAAACTCAGTACACATGTGTATGGGTTCAATTTGAGGTCACAGTAAACAATTCTATGGAGATCGGAGCATAGGTGGCGCTATAACTGTTAAAAAGCTTTAAAACCATATATATCCCATGGCAAATTGCCTGTATTGGCTGTAAATGGTCTTTTCCATCTATTATGTCAGTGGTTACATGCTTGCTAAATAAATCTTAATAACTTTTGATGCTTTTGTGCTTAAATGCCTTAAAGGCCTTAACTGCTTGAACCCCGATAAATGCTGCTTGCAGCTTTAATTAGGGGTTCAAGCACGAAGTGCTGAAACCCTATTGTAATTGTGCTGATTTTTATTATTAGGGGTTCAAGCATGAAATGCTGAAACCCTATTGTAATTGTGCTGATTTTTATTATTATTATTATTATTCTGCCGTAAAACGCATCGTGCAGCCTAAACCGTAAGTGCTAGAGACTTGAAACTTGGCCAGAAGGTAGTACAAAAATCGAGGAGAGGTTCAGAGAATATGAGCTAGATTGGCCAATAGGTGGCGCTACAGTGCAAAAAACAAAAAAATGGCATATTTTTGCTTAAATCTCATCAACCCTTTGTCACAGACTCAAGTGTCTTATATCTTTGGAATCCTTGGGTCAAGCCGAACAAAAAAGGCCTCAAGGATTTCATTTCCGGTATGCAAATTTTCCCGCCATTTTGGATTATGTCCAAAACCTACTTTTGCGAACTAGTCCCTGGTTTTTCGCCCGATCGGAACCAAACCAGTGCAGAAATATTCACAGGAGTCTGAAGATCAATAATTATCGAAAAAAATGTAAAATTTCGATCCACGGTTGCTAAGGGGTATCAAAACGTTCGCAGGAGGCGGAGCTAATTATACGAAAATGGCTATAACTCGTGAACGAAATGAGATATTTTCACCAAACTCGGTACACATATGTAAGAGCTCAAGTTGAGGTCACAGTAAAAAAATCGCGGTGATTGGCCTCATGGTGGCGCTATAATATGAAAAAAACATAAAACAGGCTATAACCACCTGACCGTTAGTCCGATTGACTTGAAAATTGGTATGCAGTGTCTTGGTCCAAGGTGCCATGTACGTGTATGAGGACATTGGCGTATCTAAAAAAACATGGCCGCCATCGGCCAATGAATTTTGAGCACCTATTAGACAAGGTTAACGGAGGCCGATCGGAACGAAACTCAATGGGCATGTTCGGCTCATGGCCCTAGAGGTCTGTAAGAATTTTGAAAGAAATCGGCCACTAGTTGGCGCTAATGAGTTTTATGGCTCTGTAATCACGTGGTGTTACACTTATCATCACAAAATGCATATCATTTGATAGATCTGCTTATCCTGAACAACTTTGCCTCTAGAACCATTGCTGTCAATCAAACAGTTTATTAATTATTCACGAATATGTTAAAAACCTACTTTTGCAAACTAGTCCCTGGTTTTTTGCCCGATCGGAACCAAACGAGTCTAGGACAATTCTCTGGACTCTCTAGATCAATAATTATCAAAAAAAAGTTGAACTTTTGCATTTGGATGGCTGTAATAGGGTCATTTATAAAATGGGCGTGTCAAAATACATTAAAAAGCCTATAAATCCTAAATAAAAACTCAGAACTTCACAAAAATTGGTCAGCATATGTGACATAACATCATTAACAAGCATGAAAAATTCTATGGAGATCGGACGATAGGTGGCGCTATAACTGTTAAAAAGCTTTAAAATCATATATTTCCTATGGTAAACTGCCTGTATTGGCTGTAAATGGTCTTTTCCATCTCTGATCATATAATTTTCATATCATAATGTTCAAAACTAGTGCAATACAATTCTCTGGACTCACTAGATCAATAATTGTCAGAAAAAGTTGAACTACTTCATTTGGATAGCTATAATAGGTTCACTTCAAAATCTGGCCTTTACCAAGTGTCCCCGAAAGCCTATATCTCTTTAATCAATGCTCAGACCTTCTTAAAAACAAGTCAGAACGTGTGAAATATCACCCTGAACAAGCATGAAAATTTTCAGACAGATCGGACAAAATTTGCCTCTATAACAGTTAAAAAGGTGAAAATGATATGAATTAATGGCATGTTAAGCCAATAAGTGGTATTTTACTGCCCCCTGCTGTTTAAAATAGTCATTTTCTCATATTGGTATTGGTATCAGCCATGGTAAATCATGATAAATGATGGTGTGTGTGTGTGTGTGTGTGTGTGTGTGTGTGTGTGTGTGTGTGTGTGTGTGTGTGTGTGTGTGTGGTACAAATATAACAAAGGTTTTATTTTCCAACATGAAAACAAACATAACAGAGTGCTAGTGCACAAACAATAACCGACAATGATAATGGATGAGAGGGGAACTTAAATACACAGATCAAGACAAGGACAACAGGTGACGGTTATGATGATGAGGAGCAGGTGATGATGAGGAGGGTGATGAGGAGCAGGTGCAGGTGATGACGACAGATGGTGAATGTGATGAAGACAGAAGGTGAATGTGATGAAGGTGAATGTGACACCAATATCACTGAAACATTTGTATGTGTGTGTGTGTGTGTGTGTGTGTGTGTGTGTGTGTGTGTGTGTAGCATTATTGTGTGTAGCATATGTAGCAAGTATGCATTATTGAGTTAACATGGAAACACTGGTTTGCTTTAGTGCAGAAAACTGGTCAAAATCATGAGGTTTAAAGTGAAAGTGAGCCAATAAGTGGTCTTCTACTGCCCTCTGCTGGCCATTCTACTTATTAATTACATTTTTCCACATGTGCTTGCATTTATACTTGAATACACACTAAAAATCACTTATATAGCAATAACTATTATAACACAATCATATTTTGTCAGTGTTAATCACTTTATTTGCACTGACACTTCAAATAATTGCTAGTAATGTGGTAAATCATGGTAAATCATGGTTAACTATGCTGTGTGTGTGTGTGTGTGTGTGTGTGTGTGTGTAAGCATGCATTGAGTTAACATGGATAAACTGGTTTGCTTTAGTGCAGAAAACTGGTTTAAAGTGAAAGTGAGCCAATAAGTGGTCTTCTACTGCCCTCTGCTGGCCATTCTACTTATTAATGAAATATTTCAACATGTGCTTGCATTCATACTTGAATACACACTAAAAAAATCACTTGTATAGCAATAACTATTATAACACAATCATATTTTGTCAGTGTTAATCACTTTATTTGCACTGACACTTCAAATAATTGCTAGTAATGTGATAAATCAGGCTAGAAACATGGTAAATCAAAGTAAATAATACTAGATTGTCGTTTATCTCCTGGTAAATAATACTAGAACGTGGTATATCATGGTAAATCATGGTTAACTATGCTGTGTGTGTGTGTGTGTGTGTGTGTGTGTGTGTGTGTGTGTGTGTGTGTGTGTGTGTGTGTGTGTGTGTGTGTGTGTGTAAGCATGCATTGAGTTAACATGGAAAAACTGGTTTGCTTTAGTGCAGAAAACTGGTTTAAAGTGAAAGTGAGCCAATAAGTGGTCTTCTAGTGCCCTCTGCTGGCCATTCTACTTAATAATGAAATATTTTACATGTGCTTTTGCATTCATACTTGGACACACACTAAAAATCACGTATATAACTAACTATTATAACACAATAATATTTTGTCAGTGTTCATCACCTCATTTGCACTGACACTTCACATAATTGCTAGTAATGTGGTTAATCATGCTAGAAACATTGTAAATCATAGTAAATAATACTGAAATGAGGTGTATCAAGGTAAATCATGCTAGAATCCTAATAAATCATTCTGGAACATGGCATATGATAGTAAATCATGCTAGAATCATATTAAATAATTCTAGAATGTGGCAAATCGTTGTGGGAGGAGCCTATTTTACTCAAATGGCTATAACTCAAGAAGTAAATGAGATATCTTCACCAAACTCAGTACACATGTGTATGGGTTCAATTTGAGGTCACAGTAAACAATTTTATGGAGATCGGACCATAGGTGGCGCTATAACTGTTAAAAAGCTTTAAAACCATATATATCCCATGGCAAATTGCCTGTATTGGCTGTAAATGGTCTTTTCCATCTATTATGTCAGTGGTTACATGCTTGCTAAATAAATCTTAATAACTTTTGATGCTTTTGTGCTTAAATGCCTTAAAGGCCTTAACTGCTTGAACCCCGATAAATGCTGCTTGCAGCTTTAATTATTATTATTATTATTATTCTGCCGTAAAACGCATCGTGCAGCCCAAACCGTAAGAGCTGGAACTTTGAAACTTTGACAGATGGTAGTACAAAAATCGAGGAAAGGTTCAGAGATTATGACCCCGATTGGCCCATAGGTGGCGCTATAACAACCAAAAGCGCGAAACTGCTCATAACTCCTAGACCGTATGGCGTAGACTCAAGTGTCTTATATCATTGGAAAGCTGGATGCCTGACGAACAAAACGTATATCTCCGATTTTATTTCCGCCATGATAGATTTTCCGCCATTTTGAATTTTGTCAAAAATCTACTTTTGCGAACTAGTCCCTGGTTTTTTGCCCGATTGGAACCAAACTAGTGCAGAAATGTTCTCTGGAGACTGAATATCAATAATTATCGAAAAAAAGTGGAAATTTCGATTCACGGTCGCTAAGGGGCGCCAAAACGTACGTTGTGGGAGGGGCCTATTTTACTAAAATGGCTATAACTCCCGATGTAAATGAGGTATCTTCACCAAACTTGGTACACATGTGTATGAGCTTACTCTGGGGTCACAGTAAAAAAATCGCGACGATTGGCCTCATGGTGGCGCTATAAAATGAAAAAAACATAAAACAGGCTATAACCACCTGACCGTTAGTCCGATTGACTTGAAAATTGGTATGCAGTGTCTTGGTCCAAGGTGCCATGTATGTGTATGAGGACATTGGCGTATCTCAAAAAACATGGCCGCCATCGGCCAACGAAGTTTGAGCACCTATTAGACAAGGTTAACGGAGGCCGATCGGAACGAAACTCAATGGGCATGTTCGGCTCATGGCCCTAAAGGTCTGTAAGAATTTTGAAAGAAATCGGCCACTAGTTGGCGCTAACGAGTTTTACGGCTCTGTAATCACGTGGTGTTACAAATATCCACACAATATGCATATCATTTGATAGATCTCCTCATCCTGAACAACTTTGCCTCAAGAACCATTGCTGTCAATCAAACTGTTCATTAATTATTCATTAATATGTTAAAAACCTACTTTTGCGAACTAGTCCTAGGTTTTTTGCCCGATCGGAACCAGACCAGTGTAGGACAATTCTCTGGACTCTCTAGATCAATAATTATCAAAAAAAAGTTGAACTTTTGCATTTGGATGGCTGTAATAGGGTCATTTATAAAACGGGCGTGTCAAAATACATTAAAAAGCCTATAAATCCTAAATAAAAACTCAGAACTTCACAAAAATTGGTCAGCATATGTGACATAACATCATTAACAAGCATGAAAAATTCTATGGAGATCGGACGATAGTTGGCGCTATAACTGTTAAAACGCTTTAAAACCATATATTTCCTATGGTAAATTGCCTGTATTTGCTGTAAATGATGTCTTCTATCTTTTATCATATAATGTTCATATCATAATGTTCAAAACCAGTGCAGCACAATTCTCTGAACTCTCTAGATCAATAATTATCAGAAAAAAAGTTTAACTTCTTCAAAAGGTGATTTTATATGAATATAATGACATATTAAGCCAATAAGTGGTATTTTACTGCCCCCTGCTGTCATTTCATCATACTACTCCCTAATATTGTTATAAAATTCATATTTAGACTTTTTAAAATCATTATTTTAACATTTACAATCACATTTTGTCAAAACTCATCTATTGAGTATTACTATTGACAATTGTGTTACACTGAGATATGGAAATGGACGAAAGTAAATGAATGAAATGAAACGAAAGTATAACGGCATTTAAGCCACGCCCCCGAATACAAATCCATTCATAACTCGAAAACGGAAAGTCGTTGCGCGCTCAAATTTTGATGGTGAGGACCTCTCCGGGCTCTTGATCGAAACGTGTCGTCGCGGGCCTCGGGAGCGCGCCCCCCGCGCATCGCGAAT